>NW_028281231.1:30000-145000 GCF_059751285.1 Brachycentrus maculatus
TTTTGATATTAATATTTGGGAATTATTACGTCTGGATCGGGGCGATCATTTTGGGAGTCTTTCTTCTTCATCCATGTATGATTATTTATTCATTTAATCTTCATGTATGGAAAAAAATACATTAGCGGTCTTATTGCTAAAAAGCAATATCTTCCAACCAACCATAAAACAGACTAGCTGTATGTGGTTTTCTCAAAACGTTTGAAACCATATATAGCTGCTTACAATCACTTGATCATTCACCCATTCCTTTATTTTGCCTATAACGAGAAACTTTTTCACAATTTTTTGCTCGTTATGCGAATAACTCGTTATGAGGGGTTCCACTGTACATTATTTTATTTACGGATATATGTATTACATAGTTAGAGATTTCACAACAGCATAGTGTATCGGATTTAACCCCAAACAGAGTACTCGACTGTAGATAGTATGAGGATGTGACATTATCTGACGTAATACTAATGAATTCATGGGAAATGACAGATGGATCCAATCACAATCGACGGATTGCTATGTAAATTATTTTGCCAGTACTGTTGCTTTATTAATTTATCAATTTAAATTTATGGGGTTAATCCTTAATTTGAATAATCCTATTTTTTAAACAAAGATTTATTTTTGGAAATTCACATAATTTTTACTGTGTCTAAATACAAAAATTCTGGATTTTTTTACCAACGTAACTTGTATTAAAAGTTTTAATACACACATTGATTTAAATCGTTG
Source organism: Brachycentrus maculatus (assembly GCF_059751285.1). Taxonomy (NCBI): domain Eukaryota; kingdom Metazoa; phylum Arthropoda; class Insecta; order Trichoptera; family Brachycentridae; genus Brachycentrus; species Brachycentrus maculatus. Next base: position 30,730 of record NW_028281231.1, read on the forward strand.
ACTGAAAGATACGAAATGAACGCAAGACTGAGAAGTATTATCGAAAACGTAAAGAGAGAAATATTCAGATGGATTTGACATGTGGAGCAAAACTTGGTTCTTGCTTTGTCTGCTCTAGTCTCTATTCCATATTTGGCAATCAGACTTACACATGTCTTGTAAATTTTTGCTTTACTATATTCTAAGTATTCATGTGATTTCTCTTCCAGGTTTTTTTTTAGGCAACTGAATATTTCCTAAGATCATCAATTTGTAATTTTAATTATGTTTTTATTATGTTTTTTTAAATGTTCAAGTAGGTACTATCTACTCTCTGATTGCAAACAGATATATATAGTATCATGCGTTTTCACCAATATCACAAGTCTGTTTTTGGTTGGTTGGAAGATACTGTTTTTTAGCAATAAGCCCTCCAATGTACTTTTTTTTTGTATATGAATCTTAAATAAATATAGCAGCCGCTTTATTGACGTGTCTTAGAATCTCATCGTAAAGGTTGCTAGTACCTACTACTGATGTCAACCAGTTATTTTTTTATCATAACATCATCATTATTATAATACTATTTACCCTTCTATGTAAATATTTTATTTTTAATCAATGTTTTACTTAGTAAATACCACTATTTCTTAAAATCTACACGTGACATCATTTTCAGATGCGGAATGCATCGAAACACGTGTCACATTAGATTTTACGAAATAGTGGTATTTACTAAGTAAAACATTAATAAAAAATGGATAGATTTTACCACAAAGTGACTGCCGAATCAATTAATAAATATTTTATATTATGTCATATATGTATACTTACGTTGCATTATGTTGTTGTAAAACTATAAAATTATTTCCTTATATTGTGCATGTAAAAGCCATTCAGGCATATGTACCAATAAATAAAAAAATAAATAATACAATATTTTTCAATCCCGTGAATATCAGGTTTATCAAATGTATCAGTTTCACGTTGCAAGGTGTTTTGTTACATATTTCAGGCGAAACATTTTAACGTAAAACAGTTTTAAAATCAGAGTGTTTTAATTAAGCCTTGTAACTATATCTAGCATAAATTGAAATAGGCAACGCCATCACAAAAATATCCCCGCTCGTTGAAACAATGTGGCGGTACAAAATAATCCAGCAAGGGAGGGGGAGGAGGCTGCGCGCACAATTGGCTGCAACGCTATCGTAATGTGATCCATAACTGGATCCGGGCTTCGGGACTACGCTCTCCCGAGATACGACTTGTTTGATAATTGAAAACGATAATGCCCTCGCACCGCGACCATCTGTAGCCGACTGCCGTTATTAATGAACCACCGGCAATAAAGCACCACGACGCAATCGACGCTATATCAGTTCTAGTCAATTACTTCTATTACATTGCCGGTGTTTAGATTCGGATTTGTTTGCGGCCAAATCCTTTGACGAATTAATTGTGTATAAATATTTGAGCCCTTTTGTTTGCCGTCCTACCGTGACAAGGTGCATCGTTTGTTGTTCTGGCGTCACGGATAATGCCCGCTCCCTGACAAAGGGCCATTATGAATAAAGCGCTGATGAATAATATTTGCGAGGATGGGCTCTGTGACAATGCGCCGGTGATTTATGCGATTCTTCTTACGTTCGGCCGTGATTCTGGGCACCTCGAGTGTGATTAATTTACGCGAGCAAACAAGTGGAAATCGGCGGAGAACGGAGGATTCACACATCAGGACGTTTCATTTGACAATAAGGAGTAAAGCGAAGATAGTGACACACATATCATCGCTGTCCTGACCAACTTTCGTATCGGCGTTTGTATAAATTTTACAAAAGAACTTATGTTGTCAGTTATCAATATAAATTTCATCAGAAATATAAACTCCGCTATTATGTTGTTCATTTAACGTTTTAATATTGTTATTTAATTTAAAAAAGCACGATATCCATTTTTCTTTAATTTTTGAAATATATACATTTTGTCTTTAAAATACTCGATATCTGTTAAATACATAGCTAACTATTCAGGTAAGAAGCTTGTACTTAGAAATCTAAATTAAATTGTTTTAATCTGAAGCTCCATTTTATTATTACATTCGATAGTTTGTCAGGAGAGCGATGATATGTAGATGTAGGTACGCAACTTTATCCTTACTTCATTATATTGGAACAATAAAAACATTTTTAATTATTTTCAAAATACTTTTTTGAACATATAAAACTTTCACCTACCTTGTTTATAACGTTGCAACAATAAAAGGCATTTTTAAGTATTTATTAATACTTCGAACATGTAAACTGTGACTTACGAAAGTTAGTCAGGCAAGAGACAATATTTATATGTAAATACAAATCTAACCCTTTTGTACAATACATATTGCAGAAATAAATGACAAAAATTCATTTTTATATACTTTGAAAAACATATTTTGTTTTAGTTAATACGAGTATTTTCAATCTTTTGAAATATTTGAAATAATTAAAATATTTTCAATTTAAGTCATTAAGGACGTTAGTCAAAGAGCGATGAAATGTATTTATATAAGTATGTATAAACAAATTAAAACTTAATTTGTAATATTCTTCTAAATACCATTAATGCAAAAATAACCTCTATCTACAAGGAGGGTTAAAAACAATTCTGATTTTTTATGTAGAATTTCTTCAATTACAAATTGATATTTTCCATCCAAATTTGCAAATTTCATTTTGGAAACCAATAAACTATAGAACATGTTATAGAAGTTCAATAACAAAAAATGAAGAATTCATAACTTTGATAAAAATAATCAGCGTTTCAAAATGAAAATTTATTTCACACAACTTTATCAATCAAAATTTGATAAGCTTTTAATGTTTGTAAAACGTAATACCCATACGTAAAGACCACACGAAAGTTTTGGAAACTTCTTAAAGAAAGTCTTATTCCACAGATGCCTTCTTCAAAGTTCGAAGGGCGGCTTTAGCGGTTCTTTTGACGTAAAATAATTAGGTTTATAAATATCGAACTGCAAGTAATAATACGAAAATATAAGTTAGAGATTTGTCAAAGTATAAACAAAAAGAAAATTTCCCCTATGTTAGCGCAAAATAATATGTGGATAAATGGAAGTCTAAACTTATCTAGTAATCAAATAAATTGTATGGATTAAAATTAAATATCTTGGAATACAAAATAAAATTTTATATGGGGTGAAGCAATACGAACTACAATTGTGATCTGTGAAGAAAGAAGGTTAAAAAACAAGTTTGTTATATTTTCTCATTTGTTTTCTCAGTTATATTTTGTCATTTGTTTTCTTTTAAACATGCTTCTAACCTCATGCTTTTTCATCTGATTCTTTTAAATATACTATTTACCTTATGTTTTTTTATATGCCTATTTATTATCCCTCTTTAATGTTTTATATTTTGCCATGTATTAGTTGTGGTATTTTTTAAAACTTTTTGACTAACTAACTAACTAACCATCACGCCGCTACCCCGCAGGGGTAGGCAGAGAGAATAGAGCGCCACACCACTCTGTCCTTGCAAACATTATTCGCCTCTTCCACGTTCATGCATATCCTCATACATACCCGCCGATTGTATCTTTCTTATTTGCATTTCAGTCTTGTTAACCTTAATCCCATGTCCCAAAATGAGAAATAAAAATTACTCATCGGGAATATTATATATAATAAATGACTTTTGTATGGAATGTGTTATTGAATTAAATAAAAAAAATGTTATTGATGTCAATATAATTGATAGAAATGAGATTTATGTGTAGAGAGCAATATCAGTCATTTGGCCTCCTCGGCTTCTGTTACAGAAAACAACTGCGTGGTCAAAATATTCAATGACAATTTCACTTCAATGTATGCGTATTATATTTATATTTAATGGCATGAGTGTTGAATTTTAAAAAGGTAAGTTTTTAAAAATATATTGTAAATATTTTAGATTCTTTCAAAACTATTGAGATTTAAAAAACTTAAAAAAAACAGGCTTTAAATCACATGGCGCAACATTCACATTTTAAAGACGGAAAATTATTTTTAATTTAAATTTTAATATTTAAAGTAAGTAATTTACGAGTAATTTATTAAGAAAAATGGCACTCATTTTTTGACTAAAGTCGATTTTCTAAAAAAACATTTTTTTGTCATTTTTTTAAAAAATGTAAGACACGTAAACTGTGAATGTTACGAAAGCACAATAGAGATACCTTATATATTGTATATTTTTTTATACGAGTAAATGTGAATTTTAATTTTTAAGCATTCAATATTTATTTATTTATTGAACGGCTGAAGCCTATAAGATAATACATATATACAGTATCTAATATAAAAATAAAAAATACACGAATGAATACACCAATAGAGAAACAAAAAGTCTTATAAAAAATAGTCTTATAACATAAAATCATAATAAAATTACAATTTATCCGTATATCTTGTTTAAATTAATTTATGATACATTAATTTGACATATATTTACGAAGTTATATTATGAAGATTCAGAGCCTACATTGTACGATGTCTCCAATATTTAATTACCCTTCGAAACTTAAACAGTTTAAGTTTAATATTGCTGATTAACCTTTGCCTCGACTTCGGATTTACCTGATCTTTCCTGAGAAGTCACAAGTCAGAATTATTCAGTAAATTATTAGTCGATTTAATAACGATTTAGTCAAGTTAAATGTCAATTTGAAGACATTTACAGATGAATATTGAATTTGAGGAAGGTCACAAATACATCGGTATTTTATTCGGTACGAAGCTATAAAATCTTCCTCACTCTTGGAATAAACGGTACATTTTTTTGTTTCCAGTCTTGGATATAAATAAAAATGTAAGAGATTTTTTGTTCAAAATCTGAAATCCTCTAAATTTTTTTACCGATTACATTGAAATTTTAACATGTAGCACTCAATAACGCCCACGTTTTAATTATTTATATGAATAAAAATGTAGAAAATGACAGGTAACAAAAAACATGGCAACTGAAATGGCAGCGCCATCTGTTGAAGGTAATAAATAGCAACACAAGCAAAACTTTACATCAGTCATGGTGGACAGCGTGCTGCTTGACTTCTATCGTAATTTTCAGTGTTTTACATTGCACAGCTGTTTCACAATATTTTCATTGCTTCACAAGCATTATGAAATGGAATATATTAGAAAATAATGTTTTCTATTTTTTTTATTTAGCTGGACTGAGTTACAGGAACGTATGACCTAGTACAGCTAATTAATTTTATTATTTGAAAGTAGGTACCCATGGTCACAACTGTGGTCAAGAAAAGGCAATTTAGTTGGCTGGGCCATATAGGTACTTCGCATGCCTCTCGAGAGCCGTCATCAAGCTTGCTTCTTTTACAATATCAGATTTCTGCCGCCCAGAACGTCCACTGCTAACAAAAACATCGCTCACACAATTATGTTGTATTTTTGTGTACTACAAATGCACGTATGGTGTTGTGAACTACATTTTTTTGCTGTACGATTCCCATCACTACAATTTTACCAGAGAGAATTTTCTCGCGGCATCAAATATATGACCATTTTTAAAACTGGCGGGAATTTTAAATCAATCACAGGATATTTTTATATTAATTTCAAGTATAGGACGAACCATAATTCGGTACTGTAAAGGCAAAGGGGTATATCTGTCTCAGACTAAATTTTACAGAGCAAAAACAAACTTGTGAAATTAAATTTGTTAATTTTGTTCGGATGGCATATATACATATTTAATAAAACTAAATAAGTATTGCAATTACAGCCATATCTTTTTGCTGGATTATGAAATACACTATTTTAGACATTTTGTGGAACAAAACTTAGAAAATGAAAAATTTGACAGATATACCCGTTTGCCATTACAGTACCGAATTATATTGGTAATTTTTTGAAAAAAAAATGAGTATTATTGTTTATAAAATACGGTAGTGGTAAGTTTAAAAAAATGTTTTGTGATATTTATACAAAGTGTAGGGAAGGTGAATTTGAAACAACGTTGTTCTAAAATTCATCATGCGGAATGCATTAATTACCGAAAACCAGCACTAAGCACAAAAGATAGAAATCGCATTAGCGCTCTCGTACACAAAGGGAAAGCTGAAAATAATATCTGACGACATTTTTATGACCACCATGTGCAATAACAATAATGTCCGAGGAACAATTCCTTTATCAGGGAGCGCCATCGGCTCTGGTCTCTACCCTGTACTTCCTACCCCTTCCTGCCACCCTGGTAGGATGGAAGAAGAAGGAAATGGAATTGTGGGAGGAAATGATTATCTCGTTACAACCTTCACAATGAGAGAGTTTCCGCTCCACTGGGGCAGGTTTTTCACCGATGTCAGCCTTTGATGGTTCGTTATTTAATTCGGATGTTAAATAATCACCACCGTGAACTGAATAATAAATAACCATAATTTGCGGGGATGAACGGGAGTGAGAATGTTGAAAATTTATATCAAGGTTTTTATTCAAATACAGGTTATAGATTTATTTAAGGCCTAGAACTCGAACGTTTCAATTCTGAACGCAAAAGGACGCACTAACGGTCTTACGTGTTTTCACGCTCAATTTTTATTGGTATTAAATAGATTATTAGAATTATATGTGTTAGAATTTAACTTTATATTGAAAATATTTTTATAATTTTTTTTTAAACTAAAGAAAAACTTATGTTTTCAATACTAAAACGGTATTTTAAGCAAAAAATTCAATCACGTAATATATATTATCTGGATAAAAAAAAAACTTATTATATCAGGCCTTAACGTACTTTGTTTATAGAGAAATATTTTTTTTTTAAATCATTATTTTATGAGTATTGAATATCTGTACTCCAAAACGTATAAATAATTTTACATTTTAAATAAAATTACCAACGTTCGCTTAAAACTCGTCGCGTTTTCAATTCAACTATTATTTTTTTTAACGAAAATATTTATTTACCACACTTTATTATTACTCTAGAAAAATGAGCCCTGAATTCGTAACCTTTCATCTTTAGGGCATTGGCTTAGAGAAAAATATAAAAATAATACTCTTTCCACTAACTTCTTAATTTGTAACACAAAAAGTGTAGAAATGATAATCCCCTTATTAGATGGTTGGTTTTTTGAGATATACAAGAGTATCGTTTGTGTAAGAAGTGAATAATTATGAATAGCGCAATCATTTGTCGAGCGTGATGAGCATTTGAGTAACATGATCAAAAATGGGTGAATGTTACATTGTATAGATATTTACTTGTAAAAGTTATGAAAATCTAATTTCCTTCTGATGTAGAATGGGCATTACTACTGTCCATCGGGTAAAACAATGAAAATAGGTATTTAACAAAAACAAAAACCAAAGTGTACTCAGAAGTACAAACAGCCTACCACTACTTAATATATTACTACTAATATTTGTAATGTATGGAAGTGAAGCATGGAGTTGGCAATAAAGGATAAAAATAGACTAATTCCAGTCGAAATGTGATCTCTCAGACAAATGTGCGAAAACGATGTATGATATAAAGAAATGCGAGGCTGAGATAAGGAATATATATACAATTAATAAAAATGTATTGACATGTCAGGAGTCGGAATAATCGGTGGGTATGCATGTAGTTCTCGTCAGAACTTCGGGACGCGGATCTGAGTTGGGAGGATGCAAGGGAGCTGGCAGCCGACAGAAAAGCCTGGAGACAGTTTGTGGACTCCATATGCTCCACCTAGGGAGCGAATATGGTTTATTATTTATTATTATTATTATTATGCATAAAGAGATAAATGAATGTGGAAGAGCTGAACATTGTTTGCAAAGACAGATTGGTGTAGCATTCTGTTTTCTTTACCTGTCCCTGCGGTAAATGAAGTGATGATTAGTTAGTAAATGAGTTCTATTTAATCATGTTAAAATAAAATAATTTGTTCCAATTAAAAAAACAAAAAAAAAACCATAACACTTTCATATTTGATGGAATATATATTTTTTGTGCATAAATCTCGAGAAAAACACACCCAGAGAATGTAAAAGTATATTCAAACCTATTTTAAATTTACTTAAGTTAACAAACATTTTTAACTTCATATAAATTCCTATTTTTTTCATTCTAGGTTATGATTTTTTCTCATGTTTACCCGTAAAATCAACAACAGATAATTTCATAAATGCTTTAACCATTATATTGTACTATGGTGCAAAAACCACCCTTATTCGCATTGAAAGGGTAGCTCTAACACGAGCGTAGAGGATGTGGTCTACGCGGGTAGCAGAAAGGTGCTACGTTCTTCTGTCTGCACTACTGTCTACTGTCTACAGTTTAGAGTCTGCAAAGGGCGAAAGGGAAGCGCACCGTCTACGCTAAAGTAAAACTTTTAAGTAAAGAAACTTGTTATTCTTCACGACGATCGTGTCAGTGTTCAAAGCTGTAAAATTCCCATTGTTCCCAAGAATGGAAAAGTGGAAATAAAATGCGCTTTACACATTACAAACCTTAGCATACATGGGTACATAGGTACCGTAGAACGGGACTACTGGAACTTTGAAGTGTTACTTGAGCCCAGTACAAAAAAAAAATTGAACGTGGTGTGATCGATGTATCGTGACAATAAGTGTCACCTATCAGGGAAACAATGAATCATGTCGATACGTTCATTATTGTAGACCAAATACAGATCTAAATAATAATAAAAAATACTGGGCTCAAGTAACACATCAAAGTTCAAGTAGCCCCGTTCTACGGTACCAATTTTAACTTATGTTATCCTTCAACACTTGTCATTAGAATATCAAAGTGAAAAGCGTAAATTTATGAAGCAGATTTACAAAATTTTTAATACGACTAAATACTTGTTCATACATATGAGTTTCTCCATTTAGGGGTTATCATTAGATTGGAATATTTGTACATTCAAATGAAAGCATCTCTGCTTTATAAAATCTTTCTCAATCTAACCGTTGCACAGTGTGAGAATCAGCTAATCTAGCTGTACTAAATTAATAACTCCCTAACCTTAGTTATGTATACTATGTGTGATACATCATTTTAAAGGTAATGAAACCAGAAATAGAGATTAGAAATAGTTTTATTAAAATGTGTTAGTACACGGTAAAAGTATGTCATTCAAAGGTCGAGATATTATTCGATGAACCTTCCATTGTACATAATCGTTTTAAAAATAAATTATTGTTTCACTAAATAAAATAATATATTAAATTTATCACGTTTTTAATATAAGTAATTGAAAACAGAAATACAATAAAAGCTCTAACATAAATAAAGCCAAAAAATTTGAACTCAAATAAGATATATTTAAAAAAATGTTTATAAATCACTGTGATTCAGTCACTTTCGCTATTTTCACTATCAGATGAACCGGAATATGGTACTTCGGGAGTTTTTAATAAACGTAGAAAATCAGAAGATAATTTACAGCTTTTTTTTGTGAAAGATTCCTCAAACTTGTTATGAAAGGGTCAGAAGATATAAAAAGGATGTGCAGCAAATCTCTTTTTGTATCCATTCTTGATATTTTACTCGTATTGTCCCTTCTAAATCTTTTAATATCTTTATGTCTAGCTTCTTGTGCTTCTTCCGAAAGTTTACCGATAGGTAGAATACAAGAGTCTATAATTTCTTTACCGTGTACTAAAATTTTATGGACACTTGCAGGCATGTAAAACCAAGAATAATGTTTTTAAAAAATTAGTCTTGTCTCTCACGCAAACTTATCAAAAGCATTAATATTTATGTCATATCCACAAGATAAAACCTCTAAAACAGTTTTAAATCGTTGGATCAATTCTTCATTTAACCCTGTAATAGCTGCTGTTTTTGAGGAATTTTTAGAAATTTACTTGCAGGATTGCCGTCATTTGTATTGCCAGTACCATGTTTAGGTATGTCCACTAAAACACCCATTTCTTCCCTGAAATTTTCTTGTAAAACCATTTTTCTTAATTGAAGGTTTTCTTCATCACTCTTATCTCTAATTTGCCGTTTTTTTTTATATTCAAACGATATGCAATATGTATCTCCTGCAGGAGACATGCGAAAAATCGAATCCACGCATGGAGGAGAGATATTTTAAATGAATACATATTTTGATCTGGAATTTTGGTGATAAAATTGTCATTGTTCATCTCTCGAGGAGTTGCACCACAAATATAGCATTTGTTTTAAGATTTTTATGATGAAAGAGTGCTACAAATTTGTCCATCTACCATCGTAAATAACATTTTGTGATTTTCATTCACCTTAATTTCAGTTGAATTTTTTTACCCTCTCACATGTTTCTTCGAAATTTTTCAGTGGTCGTCCAATCCTAGTGCGAGTGTAATGATACGGTTGACTAACAGACGGCATAGTACTAAGAATATGCTTTGGCAAAGTAACTGATACATTGAGCCATTTAGAATTGTATTTCAAGAATGTACTCATATTTCTCTTACTTTTTTGCCAACGAACATAAAATTTGCAACATAAAGCACTCACAAAATTATTTAAATATATTTAAGTAGTTTTATTGCACAAAGAAAAACCATAGAAGTTCATTATGTAAGTGCAAATATTTTCTTTTCGCGATGCTACATCGATATCACACCAAAGCTTAAACAATTCACTCCGAATAAAAGTTCGCCCGCTCACTGAAAAAAGGGAAAAAAATTAAGGTTTGCACCTTTTGGCAGCAAAAATCTACGGGCCTAAATAGATAAAGAATGAAAATATAATATAGTGATACTTTTAGAGTGGTGTTCAAAGAAGTTTTTTTCTAAAGTCTATTCAATTTGACAAAAGTTTCTAAAAAAAAAATTATTTTGTAATTTTGTTATAATTTTATTTAAAATGGATCTATTATAAATTTGACATTTTTTAATATAAATAATAGAGAATATACCTTGTTTTGTAGACTCCATGACAGTTTTTGTAAAAATAATCACCACAACGCATAAAACAATCATCCGAACGCACTAATAAAATCTGACTGATAACTGAAAACTCACAGCAGTTCCGCCATAACATAGTTTACGACGCTGCCAAACTAACACATAGATTTTTACAAATCAAAAATTTTAAGTTTTATATAGATTAACCTTTCAAAATCATATTAGACATACAATTAATACTAAATGAAGATATTCATTTTAGGACTTTAGTACAGCTAGATTCGCTGTTTCTCACACTGTGCGTTGATGGCTCTAGTGAACATATAATTGTAGAGTCCTGAGATTAATGATTTATTTTGGAGTAATTTTATTCAAAAACTTTTTTTTTTACTAATTTATAAAAAAGTATTAAATAATTTGGGATCTGTACAGTAGTAAAGTAACCATTTGTTATCTACTTGTTAGCAAAAATACGAGTAGGAGAGAATTTTTCCATGCATTTTTAGGTGTAGGTTTTCATCTTAGAATTACTAATTACGCGTCTAAGCATGAATCTGCTTCACATTTTTGACATCTTAACATAAATAAGAAGAATATGGAAGTCTGGGTATTACAGGGCTTATGACCTGTCATTGGCTGGTTAAATGATCACTTTACATACGTGTAACATTCACCATTTTACCCCTAATTGACAACCATACTACTATTTTTTTTGGAAGTTGTGTATATTATATAACCTATAATGGAAGTTATTTCATATGTGCGTTCTTAACAGCATCTATAGTTGAGTTGCGTAAGCTTTGATGGATGATTGAAACGTAAACGATGATATATATATATATATATATATATATATATATATATATATATATATATATATATATATATATATATATATATATATATATATATATATATATATATATATATATATATATATATATATATATATATATATATATATATATATATATATATATATATATATATATATATATATATATATATATATATATATATATATATATATATATATATATATAGATAACGCCATTCTATTGCATTTATGTATTAATTTTAAATCAAACACAGATTTTTTGAGTCTACTAAGTTGTATTTTATTAACAAAAAACACACAAACAATTTATTTGTGACAATTGTTGACAAAAGTGACAGTTTTAACACGTGCAGCAATAATTTGTGGGAGACAACAGTAGCTATTGGGGGGTGTAGGTACGTACCCTTATACTTATTTTCTGGGAAATTCTATTCCATTGCATACAAAATTATGTCAAAGAATTCAACCCTTTCTCACCCGGCACGACACTAATATTGAAATCTCCATGAAAAAGTTACACATTTTATTATCACACTCACAGTGCATAATCCGCTTCATATTGACTTATAAAGAGCACGGTATACTCTATTCACAGCACTTGTGCACCACTCAGCATAAAGCTGCGAGAGCTGTACGCAGTGTCATGTGTGGTGTGGATATATGGCACAGTGCGAATGAAATATGCGGCTGTAAAAAGTGAAATTTTAATCGCGCACTTCACCCTCGCATTTCAATTGCTTTCGGCTTACCCGTCCTTATAGCTTAATGGGGTGACCACTTTGAAACATTTATGTTTTCGGTTGACCACATTTTTACGAGCGTCCCGCGATTATTATTGGCTAAATTGTTCATAATGTATGCGGTCATGTTGGCCCATCAAATCATTGTAAAGCTTTTTGCAGTATTATATCCGTAGATATTGAATGCATTGCATACCCGGCTACCGTACCCGTCACACGTCACAATCTTTATTCAGAGTACCTGTCCTTCGAACTAATTATGCGCGGAGTTCACCTATGTTTCGAATAGCTAGTGAGTACAACTCATGTTTTAGCCAAGTTGACATTTTCATTCAATTCAAGTGAGCATATTGTCCTCTCAGGATATTTAAAAACTATGCTTCTCAGCATTGTATGTGTGTCCCTACTAGAATCAACATAACACACACATTCATTCATTTGCTAGATCTACAGTAAATATTTGTTTTTTTTACTAACCCCTTATCCGTACCCCAATGATGCATAGGGCACTGTATATACATATCATATAAACGCAGTGATATCTTGATCGTAAACTCTTGAAGGAAAGGTGATCAGCCCTCCGCTTCAGGTACCAGTCCAGGGTAATATTGAATAAATATTGAAGTGAAAAAATCACTAATATTTATTTGACCCCCCTGAGAATCGAACAAGGGACCTCCAGAACGGTAGCCGAGCGTGCTGACCATTACACTACGGAGGTGGACATATTTGTACTAATCTTTATGTTTCTGTGGTAAACCATAGTTGGCTTGTTTAGTGTATATTTTCAATTGTTTTGTTTTGCATATGTTGCTGTTGCGTTGCCCTAATAAAAAAATAAAAAAAAATATTTAAGTATCTAAACTTAAATGTATAATTGTAATGACAGTTTGTAAATGCGCAGACGTTAAAAAAATCTGTACTGGGATTGTTCTCCTAACTGCATTTCCGGATTAGACAGAGAAGCAGGTTCCTGACAGACCTCTCGTGCAAAGTTATTTTATTTTATGAACTAAGCTGCGAAAATTATAACAAAGTGTAAAACAAAATTGTATCCCGATTTTACTGTGAATTTACATTCAATAACTTTCAATGACCCTGTCCTTGCCAATATAAATAAATAAAATTGTTTAAAACTACCACAAAGTGTCTACAAGTGCCTCAGTGTAGGCAGTGAAAGGGATGAGTAGTTAGTTAGTTCAGTTAGTCAGACAGATTTTATTCCAATCCGATGTTAGACGGTACACAGACGCCTACACAACCCCACCAGCACAGCAGACAGACACGAAACAGTGCCAGAGCAATTGAAAAAAAATGTTCAGACAGTCGAGAGAGTATCGAGATAAATATATTACAATCAAGTCAATATTTAACTTAATGTTTAACAATATTTATATTATTTTTATGACCTATAGGATTTTGAATTATTCACAGAAATTGATATGTCAATTTCAAAGGTGTCTCAACTTCTGGAATTCCCAGACTTCCATCTTCTTTCGAAAAAGGGAAGAATGATACATGTTTCAAATCAAGTTGAGACACCTTTAAAACAAAATGTTCATTACAACTGTGCGCCATTCCATCGCAATGTGTGAATACTCCCTAATAGCCGAATACTGGTCACCGTAACCCTTTATTCCCATAGCACTCCCCTGCGTAGGGGTTCGAGAGGGAATGTCCATGCAAAAGAGCATCATTAAGTTCATCTGCCGGCCGTATTAGGCTATCCTCCACGCTCCTGTAACTCAAGGGCAGGCACCAGGAATAAAAATAATAAAACAATAACTTTTTACTAATGCCCACCCCTAAACATTCTATGCACACTCTCCCGAATCCTGCAAGTATAAAATAATTTTAATAGAAAATTTTGGCAATGTAGACAGTCCAACTCTTTGGTTATCGGAAAAATTAACAAATTTGATTCCTCTTCTTTGCAATGAATACTTAAAATGATATTTTGTGTGTACAAAAATTCTAACAAATGGTCGTTAGGAGGTCATTTAGGATGGATTGGACATTTGAAACGAATGAGTGAGCGTATTTGTAGAATATAGAAAAATGAGCAGAAGAAGAACGAGGTATTTAAGTATTTGAAGTACTGGAAATAGAGTCGGAATGTTTGTCTTGTATATACGAGAAGATACATGAATGTGTAAGATGCGAAGAATGTTCTCAAAGACAGTGTAGTGTTGCATTCTATCTTGTCTGTCTACTGAGATATACATACGAAACGTCATGGCAATTGATACAAATAATAGGAATAAACGCCAATATATATATATATAGCGCTATTTTGGTGTAGAAAAATCATCTAAAGGCACTTTACTATTTACGAATTTTACGTTTAAAAGTTTAACATTTTTATAATAAGATTTTATCTTAAGAAAGTTACGCAATCCAATCAATGTATACGGTTGAATGTAAAAATAAGATTAAATCTGCTTACTATGAGATAAGAAATGACTAAATGGTGGATTTTGAGTTTAACTCAAAGTGCAATTTTGGATATGTTTAAGATTTGGGGTTAAATTCGAGTGGTTCGCGTTTTGGGAACAGCAACGGTAAAGACATAGGGGCTTCGAAAGTTGTATAATGACAACATTTAGGTCTCTGATAGTCTACCAAAAGTTGATGTGCTTTCTGATTGAAGGATTGCCTGTCTTTCGTTGATCGTCACTGGAAAACAAAGCTTTGACAACGCTGTCCAGCAAATCTTGAATTCTTCATTC
Organism: Brachycentrus maculatus; assembly: GCF_059751285.1. Lineage (NCBI taxonomy): Eukaryota > Metazoa > Arthropoda > Insecta > Trichoptera > Brachycentridae > Brachycentrus > Brachycentrus maculatus. The sequence continues at coordinate 45,901 of NW_028281231.1, forward strand.
AACATAGTTCTCTTAGGTGTTCTGAGATGTATAAATATTTAAGTCTTCTGGATAGTTAGTTTGTTTTTATTAAGGAAAATAATAAAAATTGAGCTTTGTAAAAGAAAACACTTACCACATGAGTTTACTTTATTATGACGACTTGTTTCGGACACTACCCTTTCATCTTCGGGTCTAAATATAAACAATTATTTTTCTTTTACAATTTTATCATGTTTTATCTCAAAGTGAATGCCGAAACAATAAATAAAGCTTAATTAGAGGCTATATCAGCAATGATTCATGTATTTGTTGTAATAAATATGCAAATCCTGCCCTGGTTTTTGGTCTCTAAGGCCAAAATGCGTGTATTTCGTTAGCTAGGTAGGCATGTTAGTAGTTTGGGCGGAATGCCAAATCGCACCTCCCCTGTATTGCAAGGATAATGAGAACAGCGAGTGTTAAATGTATGGGAAATACAGTATCATGAAGGTATACGAGTAAGTATATCGTATTCCCCGGAAAAGGATACGGCCTAATACACATTTGATTATGTGACTTACGTCAAGTTTAAATTACTAACGGGACTCGGATGTTTTCAGTTCTTACATCTCCGAACAAACATTAAGAGAATAAAATAATGTTTTATTTATTATGATTGTTTATTAATGGAAGAAACATAACAGTTACTCTTATAAATGGAGATATTTTTTTTTTCATATTTAATAAAAAATAAAATAACTGATCAAATAACAAGCTTAAAAATTTTTTTTCGGGCATCTTTTAGTACCTACGTAAAATAATTTTGGAAGAACCTTACATCATATGAAACTGATCACAATAAGTTTACCAATTTTTAAAAACGGGATACTTCAACCAACAAAATAGAAATTTTATCATTTACGTTTAAAATAATAAAAAATAAATAAATAAAAATATTTCTTAAATAAAAAAACTCAAGGTTCGTTTTTCACAATTTTATTTTTGGTACCATTATTCCAACTGGTTTCAACAACCACATTGTTTCTTCAGGGATATGTACGTATCCATCCCTAAGGAAGACAATGTTTTTGTCAAAAAATGCTATAAAATAGTACCAAAAATGAAAGTCGTTGTAAACAAATATGTTTTGTTTATTTTTTAAAATGTCCCATAAGGTATCAGTAAAAAACATTCAACAAATTAACTAACATTTCTCTTTGAAGAAAAAAGAGAGACGAAGCTAATTTAATTTTTAAAAATGCATGTATAAAATTATTACTATTAAAACCTTTTCATTCCTTGCGCCAAAGATATCTAATTTGCTGCCGAAACCATTAAGAATTCCAGTAGTGATCATGTATTTAAGAACAGTGTCCCTCGATGGTTGCTTCTCCTTAGAATGGACAAGGTAGAAAGTCCAGGTGGAATTATTTTATTGTTTAACCTTTATAATGTAAATTGTTATTGTATCTATTGTATGTAATGTATATAATGTAATAATAAAAAAAAAAAACAAATAATAATATTTTTTTTTAAAGTTTTAACATGTAAGTATTTCGGCTCAACACAGGCCATGCCTAAAGAGCCGTAATACAAATAGTAAAAAATGTATGTATCCATGAAATAAATAAATAAAAAAATAAAAAAATAATGTAACTTTTATTCGTTATGTGTTTCTTTTACAATAATAATAACAAAAAGTTATCAAAGAGTTTATAAACAACTGTCATAAAACTCCAATGGACAAAGGGTATTATTTTTCATTCCAAACAATGGTGAGTTCTGAATGAATGGAGTAATGTGCGATGTTTGTGAGCCTAAAGGAAGGACCCCGGAACTTTTTCAAAACCGGCGATTAATAGTGTCTCACCTTTCCTGCTTTCCGGATAATTCATTTTTAGTACCAACCAACAGCGTGATTAGAAACAAACATTATCTCTCTCACTGAGTTTCAGAATAAACGTCGTATAACTAACTAACTAACCATCACGCCGCTTCCCCGCAAGCAAGCGCGGTTGCATTGACAATAATATTAAGTGAATTGTGTGTAAACTACTAAAGTTTGCGCAAAAAAATACAAAATCTTTGAGTGTGTGATTGTATATCCAGGATTCGGACCTCACATACAAATATAAGAGTTTCTGCGCAATTAAAAAGCTTCTTCGTTTCACCAATAGAAGTCACTAGTAAAAATTCTAACTAACTAACTAACCATCATGCCGCTTCCCCGCAGGGGTAGGCAGAGAGAATAGAACGCCACACCACTGTCTTTGCAAACATTCTTCGCCTCCTCCACATTCATGCATCTCCTCATACATATCCGCCGATTATTACGACTCCTAACCTGACCACTTTCAAGTATTTGGCATACCTGATCGTGCCATGTTTTTCTCGGTCTTCTTCTGCTCCTTTTTCCAATTACATTCACCTCATGTTTTTTTTTAGTTTTTAAATAATCAACATGTCACTAGTTTTTGACATTTCAACATTTATGAAGAAGAGTTTGAATGTCTGGGCATGTACAGAGTTTACGACCGTCAAATGATGATTTAGATGATCATTTTACACACGTGTTAACATTAACTAATTCTACCCATGATTTACAACCACACTACTCAAATTTTTGGAAGTCAAATATACATCATAAATCTCACGATGCAACATACATACTACATAAGTTTAAGAAAATCATATATGGTTGGTTTGTGACGGTTTTTCTTTAGCAGAGTCACTTTTATTTTGATGAATGCAAATACATCTAAATTTTCGGAACCCCTACATATATTGATCAAACTTGTGACACAGTTCATGTGAGTTCGCTACCGACATATATTTTGGAATAGGGAAAGCTTTTTTAGGCAAAGACTCTTTCTGTTTATATGTTAGGTCCGAATCTTGGATCTAATTCGAATACTTGAGCCCCGTCTGAAAATACGAGTGCTTTTATAAACACTTTTCTGTGGAACTAAGAAGTTAGGTGCGCCTTAATACGAACTAGAAGGAGTGATCTTAATATCCCAGTATGTGAAAAACCGCTTTATTTCTTCCACTTCGCTCGTCCTCTGTCCCGACTATTTCTCTCATTCCGCACAATTTTCCTTCGACAATAGTCCTCTCCCCCGCCTCTGCGAGCCTGGAGCGAACCAGTAATTTATCAAGTGCCGCGCTACAAACTTACGGACGGTGAGTGGTGTAGAAAAAACCGTGTGCAATTCGCCATTACTAGTTTTACGGTTTGTTTCGAAACTTTCCTCCGTGCATGTGAGCTAAAGTTGAAATGAAATAAAAACACAATAAAACAAACGGTTTGCTATTCAACTTGTTTGCGAGAGGAGTTGACAATACTAAAGTACGTACAAGTAGCGTGACTTTTGTTCCAGCAAGAGGAATGTACATGTTTGGCGCGCTACTTGAGGAAGACAGATTAATCTAGCAAGGCTTTCTTATTTTTATTGAAAAACAATATACGATCATGCTTGTTGCAAGCTTATATCACGTCTTCAAATATCAGTAGTCATTTACTGACCTTTATCTGCACCCAATAGTGCAAACGGCATTGCATTAAATTGATGCAATGTTTTTTTGATGGGTAATTTTATGAAATTTATGTGATTCAGCGATTGCTATAGATACCAGTCCTGGGTATTAATTAATTAAAAAAACGTATATTTATAAAATTTATCGTAATTTAAACAAAGTTTTTTTCTAAAGATTTAAAGTTTATTTTTAAGTTTAAAAAAGATCAAAATATTTAAAAGGAAGTCGATTTTGGTATTTATCCTGAACAAAGATACGTCTAACATAATATAGGAATAAAGTGTACTTATAAAATGTACTTTAAATTGTAATTATCTTTGTGATACTCGTATATTGTTTCTTAGCAATACGTCCTCAAATGCACATATTTTGTTTACGGGAAGTTTAATAAATACATAAATAATTATATATTGGTTTGATAAAACTTATTTCATACTTCCTGAAAATATTTGCGAACAATAGAAAAGGTGAAAAATATAATAGTAGTAATGACTATGGAACTCACAATCGCACACCAGGAGCTAGTAGTATTATCATACAGTGATGCCTTACATAGCAAACACCTTTGCACGTTATTTCCAGCAGGTGTTAAAGAAGAGGAAGAAACAGACAACCTTCCAAAGGTTTCACAAGAAGCCAGCAAATAAGAAGCAAAGGATGGTACAAGAGGATTTCACTCTGCAAGCCTCGGTAAACTCTCTTTAATTCGAGTCTGACTAAATAAAAAAACCTGAGTATCTTACATATGACACAGTTCTATTTTTAATGATTAAGAAAGATTTTTTTAACATGTATTTTTTTTTATTTATTGTTTCGGCATTTACTTTGTATTCAGACATGTTTAAATGATTAAGGAAACACTTTTTAACTCAAGTGGTATTTTTTAAAAAAAAAATTTTGTTTGTATACATTTATTTAAATCACAATTTATACATATTTAGAACTTTTTTTTGCAGACACCCACCAATCCACTTTGTGTGTCTTGCCGGTGGAGTTCTTTTTTAATAATTTTTTTATTGTTTTTAACGATTTTAACCTAATATACACACAAAAAAAGAGAAAAAAAAATTAACAATATAATCATTGTACAATTTTCATAAAATTAACTGTTGATCATTCCAAACATAAAAACAAGTGTTTCCTTAATCATTTTAACATTTTTTTATTTGGACACGCGTTTTACAAAACGAACTTTCACATTACGAGTTTGCTCTTGGAACGAATTAAGTACGTTGTTCGAGGCATCACTGTACATTAAAATAAATCCTCCAATACAGTACAAAATCGTTGAATTTAACGCTGTCTTCAAAGACAAATCATATTAAGTTTACCTTTTAGATATACCAACGTAACCCTCTGTTTCCTTGAAATCCTTACAGTTTCCCAATGGCGCGCTGGCAGCTCGCAACTTTAAAAGAAACTATAACAACTAACGTTTACAAAAGTTTCCTTTGACGTTACGAGGCTTGGGAAGAGGGAGGGAGAGAGGGAGAGAGGGCTAGGACGGAAGAAGAGAGAGGGCTGTATTCACATGGAGCTATGCACTTTGCACACTAGACGATATACGGAGAGAAATAATAAGACGGAAAGTACCGACCAAAGTTTAACATCGAATTATCTCATTATTTTACACACGGTTCGAATCATTTTGAGGTTATAGACATATACCTCAATACCATATCGCTCACTCCTTTCAAGAACGTCATAAGTCAAAAATCGTCAATTTTCAGTTGTGCATGTTTTCGGAATGCCCAGAAAATGTACTATATCCCAGCAAAAGAGGCATATTTTCAACTTAATATTTACCCGCTACAGGGCAGAAAATGCTGTTTTTGCATTTTGAATAAAAGGTATTGTTTAACTATTTTTTTGAACATACTTAATAAAAATGGTATAAAAACAATTGTTTCCTTAATCATTTTAAAATGTTATTATGTATAAGACGAAACATAAATTAAATAAGTAAATAATGTTTATTTACATAAAATTTCACGTTTACTGTACAGTAGTATAATTCTCTGAAATGAATTATTTACATAAGTATTTACCAATAAATCTTTTAAAAATAGGGTTTTAAGTAAACATTAGTGAAGGTTTTTGAGATAAATATTTTACAACGACCCTGAGAATAATATTTTTTTTAATCGCAAAGACCAATTACAACTAGGACTAATGGCCGACTGCGGATAATCGGCGATTATGATATTTGTATTAAATAATAACCCTTACTATCCTAACAAAGCTATAAAATACGCAAGTTCGAATTTTAATCTGATTTATGATAAGGATATTAATGTTTTCATATTATTTTTTGACATCTCAACACAGATGAAAAATAATATGGAAGTCTGGGCATATACGGGGTTTAAGACCGTCATAGGCTAGCTTAAGTGATCACTTTACACACGTGTTACATTCACAAATTCTACCCACGATTGACAACCACACTACTCAAATTCTTGGAAGTTCTATATCCATATACGAGTATGATCCAATTGTGAATATTGTATAAGAATCACTAGAATTTTTACTAATGACTTCTTCTTCTTCTTTGGTGAGATAAAAAAGATTTTTAATTGTGCAGAAACTCTTATATTTGTATGTAAGGTCCTCAAAATTTTTGATAAGTATTTTCATTTATTTTCTACCCAAAGCTCACATTTTTTTGCAAAAACTTTAGTAGTTTACACACAATTCACTTAATATCATTGTCAATGCAACCACGCTTGTAGATTTTTCATGTCTCAAGGACTTCAAGGACGTCAAGGAGTAATATATTGGGTCAACAAGCTGGCAAACAAATGACATCCTTTGATACCCATATCACCGAGCTAATAGGTAAACACATCGGTTTACGAAGATAAATATTGTCGACGGTGGAAACTGAAATTCCCACGATTAGTGGGAGCAAACAGTACCCTGACTCATATGCAGATTGATGGTGGCTATGTTCAAATATCTAATTATAAACAAACAAATTTTGTGTTTGCTTTTCAATACCTGAGTGGAACTTCTGAGTAATACTTCATTACGTTGTTACGTGCCAAATTTTTAAATGAAAAATTACAAAAATTATTGGGTGGGTAGACAATGCCGTGCCTCCGTAGTGGAATGGTTTGCATACACGGCTACCGTGCTGGAGGTCTCGGTTTCAGTTCCCAGGGGGTGGGTCAAATAAATATAAGTGACTTTTTCACTTTAATGTTAAATAAAAAGTACCTTGACCTGAAGCGTAGGGCTGATAACTCTTCCTTAATGTGTTAACGATCAAGATAACACTGTGTTTATGTGATGTAGTGCTCTATGCACCATCGGGTGCGAATGAGGGTTTGAAGAAGAAGACTATAAAACTGGTTCTATTTTTCCTAATCCGTAATGTCCTTATCCTAGTCCGCCTCCGTCGTGCAATGGTCAGCACGCTCAGCTACCGTTCTAGAGGTCCCAGGTTCGATTCCCAGAGGGGGGTCTAATAAATGTAAGTAATTTTTTCACTCTAATATTTATTCAATATTACCCTGGACTGGTACCTGAAGCGGAGGGCTGATCACCTTTCTTTCGTGCGTTAACGATCAAGATAACACTGCGTTTATATGATACAGTGCCCTGTTCACCATTGGGGTGCGGATAAGGGTTCGAATGAATTTTTCCTAATTGGAAAATGATTTCAAGAAAAAAATATTTCTAGTGTATCTGGATATTTAAATGTAAAAAATATAAAAACATTCAAAAGTTTACGAACTGTTTTTTTAAATTTTATTTGGTTTTTCTGTGAGTAATGAAATACTGCATCAAATTGGTACGCCTTATCATACAATTATTTGGTACATAAATGATTTAAACAAATTAACATTGCAACAGCAATAATTAATTGGCTTTATTTAATTGTTATGTTATTGAAAGAATGTTAATGTAAACAATTTGTATCACTGCTTTTATCCTTTTTATTAAAAAAATGTGTGTAAAACAGTATTTAAAAATGGCAAATAAAGTCTTATCTAAACTTATTTCGTTGAACAAAAAAGTATAGTTTACTATCGATTTTATTTTTTAAAATATTTCACTATTGAAAGAAACACTGCTTTATAAAACATATAAAACCCTAATGTTTTTGATTTATACTGAATAGAAAATTCAGTTTGTGTTCATAAGAATAACTGTGATGAGTTACATGTTAACATATCGAAAAACATTGATATCCATGATTAATAATAATAAAACCCTTTTCCGCACCCAAATGGTGCATAGGGCACTGTGTCATATAAACGCAGTGTTATCACAATCGTTTTTACACATGAAGGAAAGGTGATCAGCCCTCCGCTTCAGGTACCAGTCCATGGTAATATTGAATGAATATTACAGTGAAAAAATCATTTATATTTATTTTACCCCCCTTGGGAATCGAACCCAGGACCTCCAGAACGGTAGCCGAGATTACCAATTAGCATATCCATGATTACCGTGGAAAAATCGATGAATGATAAGGAGAGTGTTTTCGAATCCAATTGATTGAAATAAATATGATTTTCTTCCTATTTCCTAATAAAATGTTATATTCTTCCATTCTCGCCGAACCGGCCAAACAAGGTAAATGTCATTTCTTGGCACTTTAATAGAAATGGACCGCCTTTTCAGGTGCTTTTTACGAAAAATGACGCCGTCATTTACCAGCTAAACAGATGCTGTCATGTTTTCTCACATGCCGGAATCCTTTGAGCGCAGAGGGGTAGTGTGAAACCACCCTCCGTTCGTCGTACACAGACCCGGCCCGTATTTGCGGACCAACTTAAACAAGGGGTCACCGTCCCTAATGAGCACTCACTTTATAATTGCGGCTCCGTTTTAATTCCTCGATTTCAGCAGGGCAGAATTAAATATAATGCCGCCCTTACAAATGTGTACGGGCCTTAATTCTCGCTGTTACGCTCCGAATGTGTACTGAAAACCTTAAGGGAGTATTTGTGTCGATTAAATTTGGATAATCCCTTATCATGGGGAAAGTTTGTTTATTGCGATTTTATATTTGGGCTCATAAAGTTATTTAAAACCTTATGAGGTTACATAAAACATAATTTACTGCCTCCCACTTAAAACATTCGTAACAACTATACCATGTATGATATTGTTTTAAGGTATGAGTACAATAGGCGTGGTTTATATAAGGTACTCCATTTTTTACTTATAGGGATCTAAATACAACGTTACTAGCATTCATGATACAATTTTCTTTTTAAGAATAGTGGAAAAAACAGTTAATTACTTCAATTTTTAATTAAAATATTAAAATGGGCTATATTGTTTTATTTATTTTCAATGTTATGATTGGTAATGCATATAATATTTGAGAAAGATACAGAATGAAAAAAATAAAGGGAAGTGATTTGATCGTAATTCTACTATCGTATCAAGTTATCCAAGATTTTTTCCGTTTTAATTTAGTACTACATTTGTCTCATAAATTTGTTTTACCGTTAATTCCAAATTTTTAATATGATTGTAATGAAAAATTAAAATATTGTTGTGTTTCACCATTTTAGAGTTGATATTTACAGATATCGATGATTTATATATATTTATATGTGTATCGATATCTATTTCATTTGATTTATTATTCATATTTGTTTCACAACGTATTTCGTATATTTTAAATAATGATGTGTAAACGTGGGCAAACAAATTGAGATTCATATTATTCTAGGGAATGAAATAGAAAAATATTTATTTAACAATGTGAATAGAATCACAATAAGAAAAATGCCTGAGGCTGTTTTTCAAACGGTTATAAAACATCTCTAGAATTATTATGATTACCCGAAATCGTTTTTGCAGATCCTCTAATGGAGATATTTATATATTCAACCCTAAATCACGCAAACTTTGTGAAGAAAAAGGAAAAACTTAACAAGAAAGCACGGCGGTAAATGGAGGCGAAATTTCACGAGAAAAATACACTACAGCATGGAGTTGCGTGATAAATTACACATATGTTAACGCTAAATTTCCCCGGCCATAGATAATCTTGATTTGGTAGAAATTTCTAGATTCTCTGCAGTGTCCCGCGGTTTCTGGCAAGGAAGTGTGGCGCTGTTTTCCAATTCTACACACGTACGTTCACTCTTACACTTAGTGCGACGCCTAAAAATCTTAAATCCAAACTCATTAACACATACTTTGCCTAAATAATAAGCAAAACGTTTCTTTGTTAAATAAATATTAAGTAGGTACTTAAATTACAATTGACTTGTCTTGCGATATGTCCTGCCCATTGCCATTAGTAAATTAATACACACAGGACTAGCACACGAAGCGCAGAACTTTTAATGACAGACTACATGACCATTTGATTAAATATGAAGTTAACACTGCATTGATTCGATGAGAGACCTCATGAACTATAAAGGTGTGGATATGGATGAGAAGAAAAAATAATGTCGGTTAAAGTATGAATTTATTTTAACCACTAAAATTTATCATATTCTTTCACTCTTTTACTATGTTCTTCAATTTTCATGCAATTTATTTTATTTATTCTTTTAAAGTCCAAATCTGATATTTAATACGTTCGTCTCTTACTGTCTTAAATAAAAAATTAAGTTAAATGAAATTAAAATAAACAAAGATACATTATTTTTAAAAGTAAAAGAAAAAAAGGTTTAAAGGATTATTGTTTCTTTATTAAAAACATGATACATAAAAATACAAGTTTTCCTAAACTGTATTTTTAGCAGTTTGTTATTGGGTTTTTATAATATGATTCTTTTAATATATTGAACATCAAAAACGAAACAAAAGATAAACATGGATCGGTATCAGTAAAATCTTTATGATTACTTATTTAATATGTTTATTTGAATTTGTCCTTTGTTCAATGTATTTTAAAAACTGCAGGCTATTTATAAACCTTGCAGGCGGGTTGCACTCTTTATCTCGAAGCATAGAATAAAGATAAATAAATAAGAAAAACATATATTTTAATTATGTTATGAATAGCCAACTAACTAAAATATTCATAATATTCATGATGTCATGAGCCATTGTCGATTGTCGCTGTGTTGGTAAGCTAACAAACCCCTAACCATTTGCGGTCGTTTTCGCCCGGAATCTGGAACAGTTACCAAAACCTAAAACTTATTTTCATAAGTGAGGGGAATCATATTTTGGAATAATTCTTGGACAAATACGCTTTAATGATTTAAGAGGGCAGCGCCTTTAACGGAACGAAATACGTCAGATTTTATGTGCAGGGCGGTTTTGCGGTAGTATTAATTTTAAGGGTTGCGACGGAGCGTCATTAGAGAAAATTAGTTTTGAACAAGCATCATTTAATTTTTTTGACATCTCATCAAAGATGTAAAAGAGTATGGAAGCTTGGGCATTTACAGGGCTGACGACCGTCATAGGCTGGTTTAAGTGTTCACTTTACACACGTGTAACATTCACGAATTCTACCCATTATTGACAACCACACTACTCAAATTCTTGGAAGTTTTATATGTGTGTATGAACCCATTTTGAAACATTGTTGTTGAATCACTAGAACTTCACTAGATACATCTCTTGGTGAGATGAAATAAGCTTTTTATTGAGCCGAAACTCTTTTATTAGTATGTGAGGTCCAAATCCTGGATTATAATCACACACATGAAAAATGCCAGAAAATATCATCATTTTTATTATTTGAGCTTATAATTTGACCAGATAATTTATTAACAACATTATCTAGATTATCTCCAATTATAAGAGTATTTTTCATATTATTTTTGACATGTCAAAAAGTAATATGAAATATACTCTTTCAATTGGAGATAATCCTGATATGTTAACAAGTATTTGGACACACTCAAAATGTTGTAAAGCATTATTTCCTCTATTCATTATTAAGTGGTGCATAGGGGACTGTATCAAATCGACGCAGTGATAAGTCTATCGTAATTGTGCGAGGGTAGGGTGATCGATTATTTACATGAAATTGTAAGTTTAAAATAATCATTTACAAAAATACATACATAAGCTTGATATTATGGATGTATAAAACTTTATCCTTAAAAATTTTGCTTCTGAAAAAAAGTAGGAAAAACCACAAGAAATCTAAACCATTGTTGCACTTATAAATTAGAATTATTTAAACTAGTGCGTTTTATGACGATTTTTTTAGGAAGTACAATATGATCTCAAATCGTAACGCGTGATTTCGCGTGTTTGAGAAAACCCTCTTAAGTTGAACTCCCAGTCTCTATACAAATGATAATTGTATTATAGGGCCCTTTGTGTACCGAATCCACAGCTGGAATTAGATTGTACCCGGAAACCAACCATCATTATGATAGACGCTGTTTGTTTTCATATGATACGGGTCTGATTCTTACTTGTATTATTTCATTTTGGCTGATATTAATCTACAATTTAAGTCAAATGCTACTCTCTATCAAAAGTTGAATATAATATTAAACTTTGATATCAAAATATATTTTGTTGATTTGTACTCAACCTTAATATATCATATAGCACCGTTATAATTCAAAGCTCATACACGAAACTCGACTGCTTAGGGGTCCTAACTTCTCCTTTATTTCTTTAAGGTGGAAAATCATTGATGGGCTGCAATATGGTTTATTGCCAAGATAAAAACTTCATTACTTTTAACTACGTATTTGATTTTTTGAAATAAAAAAAAAGTAGAGACCACTCTTTACATTTTTAAAAAAGAGATTTGATGCATTCAGGATCGTTATCAAAGATCGTTCGTCAGTTATGCTTTTGGGACGTAGAAGAATAAAAAGGATGAAGGTGGTACAAGGTGTTTCTATGAATCTCTCCCTCAGAGGCATAAGTAAACATTATCTACGTTGTTTGATAATAATGCTTTATCCATCAAAACACTTGTCCTTTTAGATTTTAAACAAAAGTTGTAATTACCAAGCCAAATTTGGATGAAAATGGAGAAATATTACTACAAAGTGACTGCGGAAACAATTTATGGAATATATTCATTATTTTTATTGATATAAGTATTGCTAATCGATGATTAAAACAAGATTTGTTAGGTAATATATACAGTAGTTCCACATGCATAAAATGAAGATTATTATTGTACAATATACCAAACACTGCCCGATACCTATTCGTGATAATAACGCTAGATATGAATTAAGCGTTTCACTTTGGGCCATAATCACGTGCACACATAAATTAGTTAATATATGTAGAGATAGGACTACGTGCAGCGTGCAAGGCCGTAAATCCAAAGACAGTCCTGGAACTACCCTTAACTTGCGAACGAAACTAGCTCTTACGGCATATGCGATTGTTTTAATAACCATGACGAATATTTAAGCGAGTGACTAGATTGGAAGGACACTGCTTTTGTGCATTTTACATTAACGTTAATTACATTTTAAATTAAAATTTTGTCTCCAAAAAACGACTAAACTAGAATAAACACGTAAGTGTTGTATATTTAAAAAAAAGTATAAAAAACCAGGTGTTTTCACACATTGTAATATCAAACTATATGAGTATCCTAAAAACAAGTCTTAAAAGTTGTACTCATGTATCCATCTTTTAAATTTTATTAAAATATAAATTAACATAAAGATCATAAAATATATACAATTTAAAATTTAGACCTGCAGATGGAAGCTCAGGTTCTGAAACTAGTTATCTTAAATAAACTAAAGTGGTAAAAAAACAAGTGTTTTCTTTAATAATTTCAACATGTCTTACCACAATGAAAATGCCGAAACAATAAATCAAATATACACATTATAACATAAAGATTAACAATAAATCCTTCAAACCATTGTTTGTACAAATCTCTTCCTATAAATATGTACTAATTCTAATTTGTTGCAGAAAATATTTAAGTATGATTACTTTTAAAATAAAACAATTTATATGTTTTTCTTATTAATAAAATATATTAAAAAAAGGAATATTTCTTGTAGTTTTCATTCTTTTTTTATATATCAAATTAAAACGCATGAGTACTTATGTATCATTTTTCGTGTTTATATAAAACAAAATGTTTTACTTCTAGCGTGTCATTAAAAAAAACTGCGATAATATTAAATGATTTTCAGTTTTGGGGAATATTTAATTGAAAGACATAAACATTACATAATAAAACAATTCGACCGAACATATCGCAACATATTGGCTCCGAGTTTCTGGAAATCAAGTCTCCAATATGTAATATGTAAATCTCGACAGAATAACCGGCGGGGCGTTAACAATTTTCCAGACAGCCTATAAAGTCTACGGAGAACTCGTTACATAAATCCAAAATTAAAGGAAATGGCTGTGGCGCCGCGCGTCCCGACGCCAAACATTAACGTTTTTAAGCACTGTAATCCCTTTACAGTCGCTTTTATACAGAGTATGGACCGTACCCCCTCGTGGGAATCTACAAATCCAACTTTTTGCAGTGTTCCACTGACAAAACGTTTTCAGGATATGTTTTCTACATGCCAGCAAGAAAATTTAGTATAAGATACTTTAAAAGCCATATGATGAATAATACTTAAGGTTTTCTGTTATTATTTATTTATTCAAGAACTTAACGGCATAAAATATATATGCTAATTCCTACAACATGACTCCTGTTTAAATAGTTTTAATTTTTTTAAATAAATGAAATTTTTGTTTTATAAATAATAATATATTGTAATTTACTAATATCATGTGTGTCGGGTTGTGGTCCTGTGGTTAGTGTCGCAGAATCTTAAGTCAGAGTTTCTCGGTTCGAACCCACTCTACCACAATTTGATACCTATTTCTCAAAATGAGCCATTGAGGCTCACATAAATAGTATGAAATTGAAGTATTTTTGTAAATAATAAAAAATACAAATACTTCTCTTTATAAAAAACATGAAATTACAAATTAAATATAAGAAAAACCAGTATGCACATAAAATAGAATATATTTAATAAATTTACAAGCTTAAGGGTAAATAAGGATTAAAATTATAGAAGGTGATTGTTTTTATATATTTTTTTATATCAATTGATTTTTATCAAAGCTTCATAGATGTCCAAAGTCGAAACAAAATTCTGTCAAGTAATTATTTTATGTATTTATTATGGTCATAGTGTAAGTCTGAACGCTCCGGCTTGAGTATTTAAATACACAGGAGGTTATGAAAAATTTAAATCGGTTAAACTAGTTTGATTATTATTTTTTTAAGTATGAACTCTTGCTCCATAAAAAAGCTCATAAAACTAACTTTTAACCGTACAGAATTTTAAAAAAATCTTGTTTTCGATTGATGAATAAATTTAACGAAAAGAGTGAACTTTTTATATGGAATATTATATCACAACTTTAGTAGAAACGATAAAATAGTTTGAATTAATAGTAGAAACAAATAATTTATCAGATAAAAAATCTCCATAGTAACAATAAGGTTAAGTCTATAAAACTAATAAAATTGTTGGAAAGAAAATAAATAAAGATGATGTTATTCGTATAATTTTCCCCGCTTCATCATCTAATCACATCTGTGTTTATCTTTCATTATTCCTTCAATTAATTGTGAAGATATACTTTTATTAGCCAATTTATGTTTCCCGTACCATCGCAACTAGGGATGAAAAAAGATAAGTATTAAAAGCAGTTTTCTGTTTTCGTTTCACCGCGTATAGTTTCTAACCACTCGTTATTTATATCCTTGCCAGGATCGTGCAGATTCTTCCCTTAAAAATAAATTAATAGGAAATCATGAATCAAAAAAGACAGTTTAGATACGCCCCTAGCAAGGAACAAGGGCGGCTTATAGTAAAAGGGGATGAAACCGGTCATCTTGAATTACTTTTGGTATAAAAAAATATGTACGAAGAGACGGGTACGTCTCGAAACCGGTAGACATAAAAATCTCGGTGAGTTGTTATATACTAATTTTATTAACATATTTGTAAAAAAAATAAGTAAATATGTACTGACTTCAGCTATTTAGTCAATATTTTAGCTCTGCTAGAGAAAGAAAAGGTTTTCTTTGACTTCTTAAATAAAATAAAATATAGACAAATGCAATAAAATAACAAACTAACTAACAAACCATCACGCCGGTTCTCTGCAGAGGTAGGCAGAGAGAATAGAACGCCATACCACCCTGTCTCTGTAAAACATTATTCGCCTCTTCCACATTCTATATCTCCTCCTACATACCCGCCGAATTATTTCGACTTCTGACCCGGCTGCTCTTAAGTATTTGCCATACCTGATTATGCCAAGTTTTCAACGGTCTTCCTCTGCTTCTTTTTTCAACAACATTTGTTTCATAAATTTGTTTTAATGTAATAAAATTATACTTTCAATTTCTTAATACGCAAAATCTCGAGAATTATGTTTTGTAAATTTAGTCAGATAAGTACCAACTTATGAAAAAATACATCGATTTCTTAAATAAATGAACACGTTTTGATAAATTATACTTATGGGGATGTTACACCGGGCGCTCGCAAATTGTCTGACCCTATCTGACTTGATTATAACTAGGGCTGCCCAAAATGGTAATCATCTACCTACCCCTAATAAATACGTGCGGCAAATTAGTTTTTTAGTTCTTATTATGATTCATAAATAAAACTTATTAATTTGGTAGTGATAATTATTATTTCATATTATTTTTTGACATCTCAACATAGACGAAAAAAAATATGGAAGTCAGGGTATTTATGGGGCATACAACCGTCATGGGCATAATGTTGAGATGTCAAAAAATAACTCCTATAATTGGAGTTAATCTAGATTTGTGAACGAATATTTGGACATATTCAAAATATTATTATTATTTCATTAATTGATTCGGCAGTCACGTTGTGGTAATATCTATACATTTTAAAAATAAGTTTTAATTAGACTTCTATTTCTTAGAATTTATTCTATTTCTTAGGATTTCTATTTCTAAGAATTTATTGTGACACGTGTTTCGATGCATTCCGTATCAATTTCAAATACCGCATGATGCGGAATGTATCGAAATACGTGTAACAATAGATTTTAATATATTGTGGTATTTACCAAGTAAAACTTAAATAATAAAAGTACATTTTAATTTGACTACAATCATAGTAATAATTATTATTATTCATAAAATTAATTATTGAATTGCATACTTGCATAAATTTACACATTTAAAATGTTGTCTTAGTATAATTTATACATTTGGCAAATTGTATAAAAATTAATAAAATAACCAAACAAAAATACTTAAAATGAGTACATACATAGATTGCCATGGTCACTTTTAAAATAATTTATGAGGGTATATTTGTCATTATTTAATGGGGGATAATGCCATTTCACACAGTTTCTTCTCCCTAAAGGTAACCCTGTAATGGCGGTCAAAATGTCAGAGAGGAGGAAATTTACGGTATTATCTCAAAAACACCTTTATTAATGAAAAATACCCCATCATCCTTTGATGTCACATGTGAACAAACAAAGTATTATTATAAAAAGGATTTAGATTAAATTATGACGAAAATATTAATTAGAAGTTCTTGGCAAAATATTAAAGGATTCCATTGCGAAATTAAATCTGAAATACGTAGGTTGAAATTTTAATTCAATAAATTATTTTAAACGGTGACAAGCTAATGTAGCTTAAAGACAATTCAGTAATTTTCACTCAAAGTATATAAATTAATACCTGTCACCGTAGTGTAAAAGTCAACTCGCTCGACTACCGTAAATTCTTAGGATCTTAGGTCACGGGTTCGATTCTTAGGGATAGGGTCAAAAAAATAAGGGACAAATAATAAAAAGTGATTTTTCCACTCTCATATTTTTTCAATATTATCATGGACTAGTACCTGAAGTGGAGGGTTGATCACCTTTCTTTCATGTGTTAACAATCAAGATAACACTGTGTTTCTTAGATGCAATATCCTATGCGCCATCGGGTGTGGATTAAGATTTAAAGTGAAGATATAAGTTGAACAAGAGATAAATATATCAAAAACAAGACATCTTGTATATCGATAATTTTCTTTTATTAAGGAAAGTTTAGAAAAATGTTAAAATCTAAATATAATACGCATCGTTGCACAAATTAAAATACTACCTAGATGAAAAGAGGTTGCTTCGTAGAAAACTCAAGGGAGTTGTTTCAGCAGCTAGTAGATTGAATGGAAACCGATAGATAATAATATATTTCTTAGACGTTCTTCTTCGGTAATGGTAATGATGTATTGAGCTCTCTGTGGGGAGGAGGAATTTGTGGAAAAATTTCAATTAAAGCCACGAATCGAAGAATGCGGCGATATTAAATTTCCCATACTGGCCTCAAGTACTTAGAAATGGAAATTGATTGCTGGGTGATTGGTAAAATTAAATGGGATTACAGGATTTTTTACGTTAAAAGGTTTAAAAAGTCGATAACTTCATGTTTATTTACATACAGTCAAAATAAACATGATCTTATACTTAGTAATTGCATCAATAAAATAAACAAAAAAAATACGTGTTCAGTACCGTACACGCGGTGAAAGTGAAACTTCATTAGAAAATAAGAGAGATTTAATGCGATAGAAGAAAAAAAAATACAACAGTAAAAATTTGCATAAAAAATATTATATTTATTCAATATTTACGCATTGATTATGGATACATATAACTTTGTAAACTTTTTTGGCTTTGTGTAACTTTTTTTCTGAAATTTCAAATTAAAATATGAAAGTATGCAAAATTTAATTGAATATGTTTTGTTAAATTGCGTTTTTTTTATAATAGGTCTACCTGGTAAAACTTAAATAAACGTTATTATGATACATATTTATTTGTTAAATTTAATAAACGTTATCCGCGTGAATGCTTTAGGGATGGTGAAAAAACGTGAAACAGTTTTTAACTGATTATCATTTGAAATTGTTATACTCGTATGTGCGTGCGAATATTATTAAAGACGTAATTTTTTAATTTAGAAAATTAAACTTCTTCGATTAACACAGTAAATATAATTAATCGTTTCAAAATGAGATTTGAAAGATGACCGACAAGTCCTTAGTTCATAAAACAAAACGCTGTAGCCCTGTTGCGGTTTCAAAAACTATTACATCATAAACAGTTTATTTGAAACCGTTTCATGAAACGGTTAAAGAATGCATCGTTTTTGTTACAGGTTTAAATAATTAAACTTACTAGCTTTAACAAAATAGTTTTATTTTAAGTATCTGGCAATATTTACAAGGTTGATATTTTTGATAAAATTGACATTTAGACTTACTTGTTTTCCCAAAATTTAAAAAAATAGAAATTTTAACATTCTTTATTGCTGTGTCTTCACTACGACGCATATACTATGGTATATAAAATCACTGTCGAGTTTTTTCATAATAAACTTAAGAACACCAATTTTATTCTGGTGTACCTTGAAGCTTAGATAAATTCCTGACAAATAAAAATCATTTTTTAAACAATAAATAAAATGTTAAAAACTTTGAATTTTTGGTAGCCAGATTTGAACTATGGATATAAGGATAACAATTGAAACTTTCAACCATGATGGTGAATCCACGTAGCCTTATGTATTTAGGTATTACTCTAGTGTATATTCTATACCCAAAAGCATAGACGCAGTAGCTTTCCGTATTACGGAAAACCTATTTGCAACAAAAGCACAGAGTGTTCCGGAACTAGGAAGAAATAATAACAACATCACACTGAACAGGAAATGAAATTTGCTAGGCAGCTTGGAAACTGTGCAAGGGGTGCAGAAGGGTGCTAGAATACCAGGGGATGAGGGATGATACAGAAGCACGAGAGATCCTACCACGAACAGATTAAAAAATAACAGCTTGAGGTAATACGTAATTGAACTTAATTTTTAAGGACGAGCAGTGATTTTTTTAAAAATCTACTTGGGCTATTTTTTTACTACATAATTTTTATATGATGTATGACGACTAATTTTACAAAACATTCACTCCAATGGTGTTTCGAAAATTGAATTCATTTTATATACTTAAATAAATGCGTGAGAACTTTACGGTATTTAAGCACAGGAGTGATCATTTTGCCCATATAGATGGCGATTGGCATGACATGCGTAACTATTTGAGTTCAGAAAGAAGTGAATTATAGCAATATACTTCATAAATTTTCATCTGAGGATACTACCGTCATCCAAAATTTAAAATCTATCAAAATTACTACTAATATACTAAACTCCCTTCTTCCTTTGCCTTCCTTATTATCGTCTTTTGTTAATTGGTAATTGGTATATTTATATGTAATTTATGTTTTTTTTAAATGTCAATTTGTAATTTATGTTTTTTAAATGTTCAAGTACTACCTACCCTCTGATTGCAAACGGCTATATATGGTATCAAACGTTTTGATCAATATCACTAGTCCGTCTTTGGTCGGTTGGAAGATATTGCTTTTTAGCAATAAGCCCGCCAATGTACTTTTTATTTTCTGTACATGAAGTTTAAAATAAAATAAATAAAATAAATAAAATAAATAAAATAAATAAAATAAATAAAATAAATAAAATAAATAAAATAAATAAAATAAATAAAATAAATAAAATAAATAAAATAAATAAAATAAATAAAATAAATAAAATAAATAAAATAAATAAAATAAATAAAATAAATAAATAAATAAATAAATAAATAAATAAATATATGAAAGGAATCCAACAAATATTGAAATTCAAAACATAATGCAAATGGATAATGGACAGAATGGTGGCCGTTTCACAAATGTATAAAGTGGTCTTAAACCAGCCAAATACCAGGTCGTAGGGATTGTGCTGCTCAGTCTTCCATTTTTTTTATTATTTAAAAGCAATAGACGCATGTTTCGAGTTGAGACACCTATAATTTATATCAAATAAAGATGATTTGTTTGAATCTTTTACTGTTGATTTTTTTAAGATTAATTTTCCTGTTGTTTTTAAAGATAACTTAGTAATATGTATGATAGTAATATGACTCGAAACTGAAATTGAACCGTTATCCCAAATTTGTTCGCTAGCTTTGCCAAGACGTTTAACATGGGAGTCAAATGAAAATGCTTATATCGTACATAATAAATAAATTGTTGCATTATTTTATAGTTCAGAACGGATGCAAGGCAATTCAATAAATTTAAATGTGCAAATAAAAATTTTAAAAATGTACAAACAAATAAGATCAACAAGAAAATTTTCTAGATTTTCTAAAATCTAAAAAAGGCGTAGTATTCATCGCATTTTAGTATAAACAAGGAACAATTGAATTATTACAAACCATTTGATTTTTCTAAACAAAATGACATTTTCATCACATATTTAATACTTGCTTTCACCGTAAGGTAGTTAATTGAATCAATTTAAAATAAAATAAAAATTATTTGAAAAATACGAAAAAGGATTAAAAACAACTAACTCTTTTTGTTTTGATCTTTTATCGTATCTTTATTTTTTTTATTTTTAGCCTACGATTTTTCAATATGTATCTACATATGTATGTACCTTCGTCACCTCATTAAGGGCAAAATAATGAAAACTATAATTTGTAACTATTTGTGTAATGAAAAATGAATAAATTAATTAATCGCGTATATTTTACATTTGAAGAGATTAAAACGATATAGTTGTATCTTATATTAACCAAACGATTTTTTTTCTAATTATTTGCGCTTATAATAAACAAACTATCAAACAAACGTCTCTTGTGGGAACAAAAGCATAAGGAATCAAAGTTTCTTAAAACCAGGGTTATTCATAATTTCAATTTAATTAATATATCAAAAATTTAATTAATTTATTGTCGTTGAAAATTTCGTTACGGTCAACGATATTCTGTTACGTTTTTATGTATAATAGTCGCATTCGAATGATAATTCACTAAATAAATGATAGTTTTAACTGGATGAGGGTGGAAAACATTCAACAGACATCAATATATAATATCCAGACGTCCATATTCTTTTCATCTATGTTGAGATATCAATTTAATCGTATTTCTGTAACGATTCTTGTTTCAAATAAAAAGATGACATTATAAATACATTTAAAAAAAATCTAATCAATAAATTTTTAATTAAAATCATCTCCTTTATTGCCTTTGAATAAATCAACGAAATAAAATATTAATAACATTATTGAAGGGTGAAATAATTTCCTTTTGGAAATTCGCGTCCGTGGAATGAAATATTAATTAATTTGGAATCTGGACCCCTCCGAGGGAGGCTCTACCCTTTACAGCGGTTAGAAGAGCTTCGAGGAGCTGATTCGTTTATTTGAGGTAATATTAGTTACAGCAAGGCTCTCACTTTGATGGCGTTCTTTCGCCCCACGGATCGGCGGTTTATCGATATTTGTGAACAAACTACAAGTAATGAAAACGTTCAGCTTTTGGAATGTTTAAGATTAGTTTTTCGCTATTTTTGGGTACAAAGCCTATTCTTAAAACGTTACTTGATTACAAAGTGTTAAGAAATTGTATTGATTTTTTTATACATAGCTTAGTATCGTTTATTAACATTGAATATAAGTATGGCTCTCATTAAATTTCTTCATATTGCCATATAACCAGAATGAGCAATTTTAGTATGTATAATTATTAGAATGTTTTCGGTCATACGTAACTGTAGCTCAGTCTTAAACCCTTATCCGCACCCAAATGGTACATAGGGCACTACATCATATAAACGCAGTGTTGTCTTGATCGTAAACACTTGAAGGATGTCCAGGGTAATATTAATAAATATTAGAGTGAAAAAATCACTTATATTTATTTGACCCCCCGCTGGGAATCGAACCCGGGACCTCCAGAACGGTAGCCGAGCGTGCTGACCATTAAACTACGGAGGCGGACATAAAGTAGCTCAGTCTAGTTATGAAATAAGTAGAAAGAAATTTGTTTTATTACTTTACAAGGCTTGTAAATTAATAAAAATCTATGAAACAACAATGCAATAAAAAACAACGAAAATGCATAGTGACATCAGAGATCAGAAATATTTAGTATTACGTATTTTGCAGTTAGGTTAAACAGATGGCGTTGCCATTGTAGTTAAAAATATTTTTTTTCAAGAAAGCTTTTTATTTCTTGTCTCAAGTAAAACACCTGTCAAAGAAATTAAAAAATATATATAAATACGCAGGTTTAACGCTTTCGAAGAAATTTTATATTTGAAAAAATAATAAATAAATAAAATTATATGTACGTTATTTTTTAGTATTTTATAATTGAATAAAGTATTGAAGTTGTGACAAAAACAGGAAAATAAATAAAATCAATGAAAATCCAGTGACAACATGGTAAGATTTTTTCAACGAAATTGATAAGTAAATATAAATGAGGAGGGCCCAATCCTCTATGACTTTCTCGTTATTTACAATGCACAGTACTAGGCGCGATGAAATTGATGAAAATAAATCAAAACTTTTAATTGTTTCCATTGAAATGTATGAAATACTTCCACAATGTAACCCTTCGGTGATTCGTTGGAACAATTTAGTAGAAACATTCTTTGTGGAAGTTTTCAATCTCTAAGGCAAATATTTACAGAAAATGAAAAGTTGTTCCTGCAGATCGGTCTTACAATATAATTATGCCTCCCGATTTGACTTTAAAAATATGAAAACGTTGCGAAGTTAAATTGTAGGAAATTTAAATGATTGAATATTTCTCTGTAGTACTCACCTACCTAGTTAGGGGAGACTACGAGTATTGAAGTTTTAATGGGACTTGAAATGACGATGATAGCGATATTTATTAAAAATTCAATTCAGAAGCTGAAAAGGCAATCTTAAGTTTGAAGTATTCCAAGTAACAGCATTTTAAATAAACAAAAATATCTATGCAAATTTCCGACTGTAAGAGGGCACTTATCAATTTATACATACTTGATTTATTGTTTCGGCATTAACTTTGGGGTAAGACATATTACAATGATTAAAGAAAACACTTGTTTTATACCACTTGAGTTTTATTATAGACTACATGTTTCAGAAGTCAAACTTCCATCGTTCAGGTCTGTATAGTAACTAAAATATAAAATATAAAATTATTCTATAAATAAGGAGAGGGGAAAGTAAAGGGAAGGGGTTAGTCAAGAAACGGAATTTGAAAACAAAGGAAAAATGGAAAGCAATGGCGAAGAATTTTGAAACAATATATTATTTAATAAATTATTATTAGAATTCAAGTTTTTTTGTATTTTCTAAATTTTCAAGATAATTCATAATTTGGCCTTTATATGGAACAAGGTGTAATAATTTTAATTTATGAGAGTGAAATGAGTGATTAGTATCTATTATATGATTTGCAAATTCCGAAAAATAATTACTAACAAGACCGCTATGATGTTTTTTAATTCTAATCTTTAAATTTCTCGCAGTTAATACAAAAAACCTGAATTCTAATAATAATTTATTAAATAATATATTGTTTCAAAATTCTTCGCCATTGCTTTCCATTTTTCCTTTGTTCTCAAACTCCGTTCCTTGACTAACCCCTCCCCCTTACTTTCCCCTCTCCTTATTTATAAAATAATTTTATATTTTATATTTTAGTTATTATACAGACCTGAATGATGGAAGTTTAACTTCCGAAACATGTAGTCTTTAATAAAACTCAAGTGGTATAAAACAAGTGTTTTCTTTAATCATTATACATACTTGTTCATATTTTAAATGTTATACATCACCTACACTCAGACAAATTGCCTTTAAATTTTATTCATTTTCCAATTGACAGGAATTGAATCCAATGCATCAGTTTTACAGTCGATCGTTTGTCATGTAAGATTAAATAACCAACAATTGGAATTAACGTATTCAAAATATACAATACATAAAGATTTATCTTATTGCACACATTTTATCTGAAATAAAGATATTACTAATGAGCTATGATACTCTTTTTTATTGTATTATACATAAGTATAAACAGAGTACATTTTTATATTTATGTATTCATTTTTAAATCAAACTCAGATTTTTTGAGTCAACTAAGTTGTATTTTATTATTCGTTTGAAAATGCCATGACAAGGCGAAACAATTGACACAATATTAATTTTTTATGTGTTTTTGTTAATAAAATACAACTTAGTAGACTTAAAAACTTGTGTTTGATTTAAAAATGAATACATACATTAAAATGGAGTTCTACAAATGAAACGCCAAATTAATAAATTCATTTTTATACTTTTCTTGGGTTATGTAAAATAATTTTGTGTTCTAGTTTTAGTTAGGTTGGGTTAATTTAAATTGGATTAGGTGATAATAGGTAAAGTTCTTCCTCTAACATATGTACGCACTCAATGGTGCCCAGGGCACTGCATCGAATTTAGGCAGTGTTATATTGATCGTTAAATACATGACAGAAAGGTTATCAGCTCTTTGCAGTACCAATCAAGGGTAATATTAAGTAAATATTAGATTGAAAAATCATATTACTTTTTCTGATTTCCAACTGGGCATCGAAGCCGGACTTTAGGGAAGCCAAACGCAAAAGCTATTACTTTACAAAGGCAAACAATAAGTAAGGTACGTTAGGTATTAAGCGAGTGTATTCTTTAGTGCAATTATAATAATGTACAATATATGATAAATTACTTTTAAATTTCTTAAATTTTAACATAACTTTTGTATGAATAACTTCAGAAATTACTTTGAGAGACAGGCGCTGTGGCGAAGTTGGGTAGACGCTAGACTGCGAAACTGGCGTCGCGGGTTCGATTCCAGCCAATTGTAAAATAAATTCAAGAAATACATACATTCGCAATGTATCTAGTATTAATTAAAAAAAAATTAAATGGACTTAAACCTTTACTTATCATCTAATACACAAATATTGCGAACTATTAAATTCTTTATTTGCATGCTTTAAAAAAAATACATTTTGATAAAATTTTATTGCGGGATACGTTAAACGAGTTGTGCTTTAGATTTGGTTATTTCGTGTGTGATAATCTTGGATATTTATGAGCTCGTTCTTGGAATCACTCCAAAATATACCCATTATTGGTATTTATCGTCATAAATAAATTCCGAAGGAACATTTAACATCCTCATACATAGCTGCATGCCGATTACCGACAATCCATGCGAAAAATCCATTATTATCCTAGACCATTTCACTTGAACTTAAGAGATTACGCCAGTGAAATGTTAACAGTATAACGGAGTATGTGGAATATCCATACATGATGGGCAAATAATATTTTTTGTTATTATTTTTACTCATATAACATGATTTTTTTCAATTCAAATATTTTAATTTTATTTATTTCTTCAGAACCTTATCAGCGTCCATCTTTGGTATAGTATTTCATGCAATGTATATGAAGGCAAGGTAATTTAAATGAGGTAAACACTAATAAATAAAACATTATTTCTATTATCAGCATATCTTAACACCAATAAATATATTTTTAAATGGGTATATGGAAGCCTGGGTATTTGCAGAGTTAAAAAATATCTTGATTACACATTTTTGGGGGAAAATTTACTATTTATTTACGGTACAAGAGTATTTGAAAAAAAAAAAAAAATATTTTAATAGATTTATATTATCCACTGACACTTCGTGATGGAATTGCATTTTTAATTTATTATTAGATTAAAACCAATATTTTTAGCTTTTCCACTTTTTTATTTGACCAGCGACCGGGTTTCGTCGTTACCGACATCATCAGACCAGTCTGATGATGTCGGTAACGACGAAACCCGGTCGCTGGTTAAATAAAAAAGTGGAAAAGCTAAAAATATTGGTTTTAATCTCATAATACATTTTATTTTATTTTGGATCCTGTGAGAATCAGTTACGCGATCTTAAATGTGGTTAGCATAACGGAGGGAGACTAAAAATCAATATCGATATTTTTACCCTAAAAGCGAGAATGTTATAGTAATATATAGGAATATTAATGTAGTTAAATATTTTTCTCACTTTACTTTCTATTAAGGATAAATTGAATAATTTTGCATCAATGTAGACGTTTACCATAAGTTAATAATTACTATATTTATAAATAATATTTTTTTTTAAATACTATCCTTTTTTTTCTACTTTTTGTCCTTTTATTACAATAAAGTTATATTATTAGTGAAATAATACTTCATCATGATAATTATTTTATTCCGGCTTGACTAAGGGGTGGGTGAAATACTTGAGACATATTTTCATTGTAATAACATAGTATGGAAATAAAAATAACAATGTAACAAAAGCAAACAAAAAAGAAATAGGTACTGCAAAAAAAAACAAAATTAATATTAGGGTAATTAATAAATAATAAATTCTGGAATTTTTTTATAATATATGATTTTATTAAAGTATGCAATATATGTACATTATCATGTGAATTACGGTTTAAATGTGGATTAATTTATCTCCCTTGTCACCTTAAGCAATTTATAGTCTTAACCTGATTTATAAATAGATTTTCTAAAATAATAGCAGAAAATCGTGTTTAAAATCTTGAAAATCTCACAGAACAAATCCGCGACATCCATCGTCTCAGTTATAATGATTAATGCATATGGGGATTATTATTCCCTCCTTGAAGGTACGTGCTATGAGTCAGAGTCACCCCGTTTAAACTGAGCATCCCCTAATGACTTTCGGGCCTATTAGCGAAGGCTTAGCCTGCCTGTCTGGCGTCGAGCCTGCTCCAATGATCCGGAAGTGGATAACGGACGAGGATCAAGTAGGATCCGGTCCCGTCTCTCATTTTCCAATCGACGTCTCCCGGATCCGATTGTTTTGGTGCGAGCACTATATCCTAGTCCTGCCTGTCACGCGAATTGATTTGCGGTGTTCGTTTTGTATCAATTACTTAATTTTTACCCAAGAATGAAAGTTTTTCAAATAATTTTCTATAGATATGCAACGCGCATAAGATAAAAGCCCAATAATTATAAGTGAAACATAAAAATCCTAATTTTCTAACACTTGATTTAAATATCTTTATAATTGTATAGTAATCAGACTATTGACTTAATTTTAAATAAGATGTTGTATCAATATATCAGTTATTTGCGTTAAAATTATATTAAATCCTATTTTTTTCTAATTAAACACTTGAATATACCACTTTAATGAGTTTTATTTATATATACGACTAGTTTCGAAAACGTACAGATGTTTTCATCTTCTGGTACAAATTAAAACTAACGAACAAAAATTAAATTTAGGGGTATTTATAGGTTGATAAATAAGGGAAGGGAGGGGGGGTTAGGGAACAAGATTTTTTGTAAAAGGAAACATTGAGAATAATGGTGACGTATTTTGAAACAGTATATTATTAATTAACGTTTTATCTGAATTTTAATTTTTATGTTTTCCTAAATTATTCATGACTTGACCTTTATTTGTAACAGAGTGTAATAATTTAAGTGTATGAGAGTCAAATGAGTGGTTATTTTCCATGATATGATTTGCAAATTCCACAAAGTTAATGCCGAATCAATAAATAATATATTATACTCTGATGGCGAAGGTGGTGTCATTTGTTGTTGCAAACCAATCCATACGTTTGAGACCATAGAAGAGTATAGTAATTATCAGCATTAAATATATTACTAATACTAACCTCATCCAATGGAGCATAGGACATCATTGCACCAAAATAATGCAATATTAATTGTATCGTTTATTTCACGAAGGCAAGGGAATTAGTCATGCGCTTCGGGCACCAGTCCAGGGTAATATTAAATAAACAATAAATTGGAGTGAAAAAACAAAAAAAATACTCTCCTATAAATCGAGCTCAGGTTCTCCATCACAATAGCCAAATATGCAAACCACTACACTATGGAAATTAATATTGTGCCTTTAAATGTGTGTCGGGTTCTCATGGTTAGTATTGGGAACTATGAGTCAGAGTTTCTGGGTTTGAACCCACTTTACCATAACTTCAAGCATATTTTTATTTTTATTTGTTCGGGAATTATACAGCTTTACATTTAAAAAAGTGTATAATAAACAATAGTTACATTAACAATAATAAACATTACATAACATTAAAAAAATAGTTAATTAAAATAAAGCCAATTAAACAATTCCACATTTATGTTAAAATTACTATTTAAAACATTCACAGATTAAAAAAGGTATGGTATAAAAAAAAGATTTTGCAGGAAAGAGGAAGAAAGGAGAGGAGTTAATGAGTGTGGTGATAATAAGCCGCTAAATGAAGCTCAAATATGAACAGTTGAAATAATCGGTGGATATGTATGAGGAATTCATCTCCTGCACGTGAAAGAGGCTTAAAATGTTTGCAAAGACAGAGTGGTATGGCGTTCTATTCTCTCTGCCTTTCCCTGCGGGGAAACGGCATGAATAGTTATTTAGTTGGTTGAGAAATGAAATCTTTATATGAATATTAAGAGGCTTAAAGACATTCTCTTGAATTAAAAAATACTCAGCAAATTAAAACTCGGGGAATAAGCACCGTGTGCAAGAACTTTAATGCTTAACCAAAAATTATTTCTCGAAATTAATATTCTAACAGGTTGAGATAGGCTTTCAGTAATTTAATTAATTTAAAGTCTTTAAATAAAACAAAATGAATTTAACCACTCGGGTCTTAACATTACGAAGGTCCGAATAATTTAAATTTCCCCCATTTGCCCAAAGCACCTGAAATCTTTCTGTAGTGTTCAAGAATTTTGCCGTCTAACTAAATGCAAATTTTCATCTCTCATCCCTATGGCACCACCTCACCACTCAAAAACGGGATCAGTCTGAACATAAAGCCAAGGAAAATAGAGGCGCGGCAAAGAAAAGTTATTTCATAGGCATGAAGTGATTCAATCGTGAGTCACAAAAGTGAGGAAATATATTTTGGATGAAATGGTACAAATTTTGCATTGCAAGAAAGTTTAGTCGAGATAAGCTTTAAGCTTTAAGCAGTACCCGCAAGTCTGGAGAGTATTGACACTCACTTTCTCGGATGTCACTCTCTTCTTGACTAATTGCCAACTTTGTCGGTAGATGGCAGCACCGTAGTATAAAGGGGTTGCTGGAGGGTGGTCTCTAGTTTCTACACCCGGCGATTGTTGAATCCTCTTCAAACACTACATTAGGAACACGGTGAGGAGATATTAAGGGTCATTATTTTATCATTTGAATAAGAGCTTGTCGACCAACGTGACATACTTACTACATAAACTTCTATAAAGGAACTCAATAAATGTGCTGTTCATTTTTTTCGTGTTTTTTCATACAGTATCACATTTTAATAAAATGACACCATTGGAGAGATACGATGATTTATGAGAAATGAAATTAATAATAATGATGATAAGATAAAAAGGAACATGTTAATAAAAAAATTACACCACTGAAAAGATACAAAGATTTAAAGATAAAAAAGTACATCTTCATGAAAAATTACATCACTGAAAAGATACATGATATAACGATGAAAAAGTACACGTTGATGAAAATATACATAGTTCTCAAAACTAGTTGTGTTTGCACTAATAAACTCAAAAAATGTTCTCATAAAAGTGCTTTTAAAAAAAAATATATTTATATTTCAATCATGTTATTTCACAATGTCCGCCTCCGTAGTGTTATGGTCAGCACGTTCGGCTACCGTTCTGGAGGTCCCGGGTTCGATTCCCAAGGGGGGTAAAATAAATATAAGTGATTTATTCTCTGTAATATTTATTCAATACTACCATGGACTGGTACCTGAAGTGGAGGCCTGATTACCTTTCCTTCATATGTAAACGATCAAGATAACAATGCGTTTATATGACACAGTGCCCTATGCATCACTGGGGTGCGGATAAGGGTTTTATTATTTTCATTTATTATTTCACAAAGTAAGTTTCAAACTAATAAACATTTTGATTTTTTTTATTTAAATTTTACTTTAACCAGTAGACATTATAATTACGTTAAAATGAAATATTTACAGTGATTTTAAAACAAAGTTACATTTTATAAAAAAAGGTATATTTTATTTTAACTTTAGAAGTACGCTGATATTATATTTAAGCAATGTTTGCAGTTAGGGTGATAACAGCGTTTCACTGTGGCAATCATTGTTGTGTTTCTTAATAATGTGTAAAAGGAGTCAGGGTAACGATGTAGCGTGGCTATCGCAAACAGTGGTAATGTGGCGCAGGAAAGCCATTTCGTGGGATATAGCCAAGGAGCCTTCACTACCGATACATAGGTGGCGCCTTGCTACCGTATTCATAGTTGCAAAAAAATACTACCAATGCATTTTATCGATACATATTAATTATGATATTTAATGTCAATGTTTAAACGCTCACTAAAAACATAGTCAATATTTTTTTTACTATGTTTTCCTTGTCGTAATTTTTTTATTATTAATTTATCTTATTTTAAAACTTGAAGTAATGTGTGAAAGTCTCCAAGGATCATACGGTGTAAACATTATGTTACGGAATAAAGAAAGTAAATAAAATTAAATATTTTAAATCTATGTACGTACATACATAATACACATTCAAACCCTTATCCGCACCCTAATGGTGCATAGGGCACTGCATCATATAAACGCACTGTTATGAAGGAAAGGTGATCAGCCCTCCGCTTCAGGTACCAGTCCAGGGTAATATTGATCACTTTTTTTACCCCCCCTGGGAATCGAACCCGAGACTTCCAGAACGATACTACGGAGGTGGACACATACTTGTGTGTATATACATATATAAATTTATACGCATACACATACTGCACATACACACATAAATAAAAACTGGGTTTGGACATACCAAATTCGATATTGAAAATGAGACAGAATGTCGGTATCTTAGGTTAATGTATCAATGAAAAATGATAAAATTTGGTACCTTTGTTTATATAAAGTTAAACATATAAACAGAGGTAAAAAAAAACATTTGCCATGTTTCGGTAAAACTATCATTTTTAAATAAGACCAAAATATCGATATCTAAGGTAAGTATGTCATAGAAAAATGATACAATTTGGTAACTTTGTTTTCATTCATTCAAACCCTTATCCGCACCCCAATGGTGCATAGAGCACTGCATCATGTAAACGCAGTGTTATCTTGATCGTTAACACATGATGGAAATGTGATCAGCCCTCCGCTTCCGGTACCAGTCTAAGGTAATATTGAATAAATAGCTTCGTTTGTTCGTGGTTTCAATATAAATAAACATAACTGTTATAACATAATATAAAAAATGGTAAAAGTTGCCCTATTTTGGTGATTACATATTTAATTTATGAAATAAGACGAGAACATTAGTTTTTTAGGTTAATATATATATATATATATATATATATATATATATATATATATATATATATATATATATATATATATATATATATATATATATATATATATATATATATATATATATGTATATATATATATATATATATATATATATATTTAATTTGGTAACTATGTATCACAGTGATAAATTGACTATTATAAAGTCGTTATTATTTTTCAAATACGCATAAAAATTAAATTTATGACAATTGTTTCACCTTGTTATGGCATTTTCAAACAATTGTCGTAAATTAAATATTACATCAAATATTTCCTACAGTATAAATAATTTGCTTTGTTTAAAATGTCGCCTCACCACCACGCACCGGCTAACAAGTCCCTAAATCCAACACCCGAGGTTTGTGAATACAAGGATTAGCGTAATGGAGAAATATTGCAACATTTGTACACTTGGCTCCTTGCAGCAGGAGGAAAACGAGACTGATTAAAATGCGGTATACTTATTTGAATTTATGTTTTGTGCGGACGGCTCCTTTTCTTCAAAAGGTATTGCATTTCCTACTACGAAAACGACAGTCAATAATATGTGCGTAATGTCATGTAAATTTGTATTAAACGATGTATTTAAATGTATGTATAAAAAAAGGAAACACTTTGCTCACTCCTTACAACAACGTCATGTATCAAAAAACTGGATTTTTCAGGAGATTGTTTTTAATGTTCAAGAATATATTAAAATGTATTAAAAATAAATGTCAAGCCACTTATTGAACTTTTTACTTTATAAAAGATCTTTTTAGGTAAAACCTGAATGTTTTTTTACCATTTGAAAAATATTTTTAAAAAATATTTAAACAATACTTTTTCTTCAAAATTCAAGAACAACACTTTCGGCCCTGTAGCGGGTAAATATTAAGTTTAAAATATGCCACTTTTGCTAGGATATAGCAAGGGTGAGGAATTTCGGTAAAGTCAATTATTGATTAATATTTACTAATATATTTTTATAAATACCTTTATAATAATGTCAGCTTGTGGTCGCGCGGTTAATGTCGCGGACTCTTATGTCAGAGTTTCTCGGTTCAAACCCACTCTACCACAATTATGATACCTATTTCTTATTATGAGCCACTCAGGCTCACAGAGATAGTACGAAATTTAAATATTTGTGTAAATTATAAAAACACAAATATTTCCCTTTTTTTAAATAAATAAATAAATTATAGTACGCTAGCCTTGCTCTACAGTCTGTAAAATGGCGATATTGCTAGCAGATTTCAATAAGTACCAAATTATCTGTTCGGAGAATTCGTAAGGGTCGATAAATTAAAAATGCAATATGCTAGTAAAGGTGCAGTCACACCTGTTTCGCTGGACCGTAACCGTCGCATCGTGTCGGGTCGGGTTGTGTCTGCCGCAAAATCACGTAAGGCCTACCGCGCACGTACCAATTGGTTGCCTAGCAAACAGATTTATTGGATGAGTGCGTTTTCGGCTTTGCATATTGATTTCAGTGTCTCCACAAATATATAAGTAAGTATCGAGAGACAAATTTAACTTGTATTTGTTGTTATTTAAAAAAAAAAAAAATTTGGTTAACTGTTTGAAAACACTTTTTTGATCAAATTGTATTTGAAAATTCCTTTTTTGTATAAAATATTTACTAAAACTTGTATTTTCAATAAACTCTCATGAAAAATTGACTAATTAATAAAATAACACATTTTTATTGACAATTGGGAAAAAAATGGCGTCATCATTTATTGTTCCGTAAATTAATGAAAAACTTTGAAAACGTGATAAGATCGACTGTATGTTACTTCATCGGCGACGGCGATAATTAAAATTAGTAGGTTTCTTTTTATTTAAATAAACCTTCATGAAATTTATGTGAGATTCTTTACTGAATTATTTTACGTACTAGGAGACGCTTGAAAATATAATTTTTCTTCTTCTTCTTCTTCTTATTTTAGGACTAGGTCCTGTCATTCTCGGGTCGTTCGTGGGAGGTGGAAGGCCAGCTATCCTTCCATCGTTTAGGTGGTCTTCCTGGGGGTCTGATCCGCTTATGTTGCTGTCCGCTGGCACCCTTACCACTCGATCCGAACTCGCTCTTTTCACATGATCTCTCCAGAAACGTCTTCTTTCTTTTCCTTTTCTTTCTGATGTCCTAAGAAGGCTTTTTGTTCTCGCGGTGTCGGCTCTTGTTTCCGTGCCGTATGTCAAGATCGGTCTTACGCAGGTTTTATAGATCCTCACCTTACTCTCTTTCAGCATGTATTTGTTTCTCCATCCAAAATTTTTTAAGCATCCAGCTACAGCAGATGCCTTATTTGCTTGCTCTCTTACTTCATTGTACAGGCTATTGCTGCTGGACACTTCGACATCCAAATACTTGAATTGCATAACTTGCTCTATGCTTTCATTATTGATTGCAAGTTTGCATCGTATTGGGTGTCTCGAAGTGACCATGCTCTTTGTTTTGTTAATGTAGATTTTCATATTATATTTTTGAGATGAAAAGTGGAATCTATAAAGCAGCCTCTGGAGATCGTCTTCGGAATTGGCAATAACAACAGCGTCATCTGCATAAGATACCATGTCAATATTTTTATCCTATAATTTTTTATTTAAATAAATAAAATACATAAAACCGTTTTTTTATTCAAAATATTGAGATTGTTTTAAATTATTTTTTTACAAATTCTAGATTCATTCCTCTGAGTTATTTATGTCGATACTTTTATTGATATCTTAACTACGATAAACAATACAATTGATATGAGAATATAGAAGCCTTAGTAAAGGTTTACGTCAGCCAGATTTCTAGTCTTGTAAATCCTTAGACTCTCGTATTCTTTTATCAATTAGTTTCATTATCTATTTTGAGATATCAATGAAAATCTTGATTTATATTAATAATGCTGTTTCCATTCAAATACACTACCGTTGTATTTTTTTTTTAAATGTGAAATATTTTTTTGTCGTTGGCGAAATCATCGTCAGCGATGAAAAGTAAACGTGCGAAATAACTCTTCAGTCGTTATTCTAAAATTGTTATTAAACCATTCATTTCCTCTCGACGCCAATATAACTCTTTTACCTTTCAGAATAAGATATCGACTTCAGTGGGGCTAGGCACGTTAATGGGCAGTAAACCTTCGAGAAAAGTAACTTTAAAATTCGATTTAATATTTTAATAGTAACACATAACTGTAAAATTAACTATGGTAATAACTTACTAAAAATACTTATAAATTATGCATATTTTATCTATAAACATTTTGTACATAAAGTATATAAAACTCTTTTCATCGTTTGAAAAGTAGTAGCTTATTTAACAAATTTAAAAGTAAACATGATTTTAATTATAACATAATCATTCTTAATTAATTAAATTATAATCATTCTTCGAATGATTTGATTATTTCTCAAGCAACTCGTACCCATTATCCCTATTAAATCCTTATATGGCTTTAAGAGATCAGATATGAAACCCCATACTACTACAATTCTTTTCTTCCAACATACAATTACTTATATTTTTAATTTAGCAGTAATCTAAGACAACAATCGAAATATAAATAAAAACAAAAAAAAAACAACATTATAAGCAAATTATAAAAAAAACACGCACACATATATATATACAATATAAATATAAATATATATGTATATATATATATATATATATATATATATATATATATATATATATATATATATATATTTATATATATATATATATATATATAAATATATATATATATATATATATATATATATATATATATATATATATATATATATATATATATATATATATATATATATAACGTGGTAATATTTTCCTTTTGAAAATTAAGTGTAAATAATATGTAAAGTGGGTGTATAA
Organism: Brachycentrus maculatus; assembly: GCF_059751285.1. NCBI lineage: Eukaryota > Metazoa > Arthropoda > Insecta > Trichoptera > Brachycentridae > Brachycentrus > Brachycentrus maculatus. Next base: position 81,489 of record NW_028281231.1, read on the forward strand.
TAATAAAATAAACAATGTGTTGCTTTGTAATTAAAGTTTATTCTTAATTTATCTTTATAATAATTTTATATCTATCTATCTATCTATCTATCTATCTGATTCTGACAGTTAACAATATTATCGGAAGTCTTTTGTTTTATTCTGAGCGACGCATGCGGCATCTGGTGGTAGAACTGTTTTATGTAGGTACTTTTTGTAAGTACTTAATAAAATGTATAGGTAGGTACCTAGTTATTTTATTACATCTCCCCCCTTGGGGATGAAAATTCATAGTAAAATTTTCACTCGTCCTCCGGATCATCTTCTTGTAGTGAAGGGACTGGTATAAGTTTAGTGATATGATAAAGTTTTTTTTTTTTTTTTCTTTCTTTCTTTTTTTCCTTCTTTTTTTTCTTTTTTTTTCTTTCTTGTTTTTTTTTCTTTCTTTCTTTTTTTTCCGTTCTTTTTTCTTTCTTTTTTTTTGTATTTTTTTTTTTCTTGACCCTTTTAAAGTAGACACAGTTTTTTTCAATCCATTTGTTTTTTTCTTTTGAATTCCTTCATTTTTATTCAGATCTCTTAAAGTATCTTCTAATATAACCAAATGTACAACTTTTAATTGTTCATCTGCATTTTCATTCGATTCTAAAACTGGATTCCTGCTTAGACAATCTACTTCTAAATTCTTCTTTCCTGGAGTATATTTTGTTTTATATTTTTTAGTATTTTTTTCTACTTTATTTTTATTTTCATTCTTCAAGCACTGTTTCTGTGTTATTTGTATGTCTTCATTTTTATTCTGATCTTTTAAAATATCTTCTAATTTAACCAAATTTACAACTTTTAATTGTTCATTTGCATTTTCCTTCGATTCTAATACTGGATTCCTGCTCACACAATCTGCTTCGAAATTCTTCTTTTCTGGAGTATATTTTATTTTATATTTTGTAGAATTTTTTTTCACATGATTTTTATTTTTAATTTTATCACTAGTTCTTAAATTTCCAGGTCTTCTTTGACTATCTTCTAATCGTTTTCTTTGATCATCTTCTAATTTTTCTCTCTCACTCCGAACATATTGTAGTAATTGTTTTAATACATCTAATGTTTCATAATCCATTTCCAATTAACAAAATTGTCGTTTTATAACGTGGTAATATTTTCCTTTTGAAAATTAAGTGTAAATAATATGTAAAGTGGGTGTATAATAATAAAATAAACAATGTGTTGCTTTGTAATTAAAGTTTATTCTTAATTTATCTTTATAATAATTTTATATCTATCTATCTATCTATCTATCTATCTGATTCTGACAGTTAACAATATTATCGGAAGTCTTTTGTTTTATTCTGAGCGACGCATGCGGCATCTGGTGGTAGAACTGTTTTATGTAGGTACTTTTTGTAAGTACTTAATAAAATGTATAGGTAGGTACCTAGTTATTTTATTACATATATATATATATATATATATATATATATATATATATATATATATATATATATATATATATATATTTATATATATATATATATTGTTTATATATATATATATATATGTATAAATATATATATATAAATATATATATATATATATATATATATATATATATATATATATATATATATATATATATATATATATATATATATATATATATATATATATATATATATATATATATATATATATATATATATATATATATATATATATATATATATATATATATATATATATATATATATATATATATATATATATATATATATATATATATATATATATATATAAATATATATATATATATATATATATATATATATAAATATATATATATATATATATATATATATATATATATATATATATATATATATATATATATATATATATATATATATATATATATATATATATATATATATATATACGCTTCAAAGATCTTATTGGGGATACAAGAGTCTCTTAGTATTAGATTGAAGGTCCGGGATGTCGACAATATACTTTTATGCTTCTCCTCTCTGTGTAAAGAGACGTTGTTTAAATTTTTTTCTCCCTTATTTATATTGGTTAATTTATGATACTGTGTGTATTATAAAAAGTATATATTATAGATTTTTATAGATGGTATGTTTTGATGGAAACAACTAGAGAACTGATAAAAAGATACCACTCAGAAATGTAAATAACAAGTTGAAAAAGTGTAACCCTCTCGTATTTATCTCCAGGGTTGAAGTTGCCCGCTGCCTGCCGCAGTACTAATTATGTGAGGTTTGTTAAACACGCCAAAATTGTTAATGCACATACAGGCTACAGCCCTGGCAGAGCGATACTCCACCGTACAATATAACATACCTACATACGAGAGTGTATATAGCTCCGTAAGGGATGCAATTAAACACTACAATCTGAAAGGATGCATATTATGCAACAGTAGATGTTATTGAAATGCATGTTTTGAGACTTTCAAAGAATTGCCTTTTCACACCTTATGTAAAAGCTCACGGTACCCTCTCAAATTCACAGATCGATGATTTCAATTAATATATTTTTATATTTCAAATAACATTTACTATTAGATTTCAGTTTTGTTCTAACAATTTTGGAGGAACTGCATTTTAAATAATAAAATAACAGCTTTATACTTACATATATATTTATAAAAAAAAAGTTAATGTTCGTAGTTCATAATTTTGAATGTTATTGCTTTGAAATTTTAGCACAACATTGCACTTAACTCCCAGTATTTGTTAAGTTGCAACTTATTTTTCTCTAAGCCGGATTACATTTTACGTAATTGATTTTTTTTAAAATACCGTTTTTGCTTTGAAAACATAAGTTTTTCTTCGATAAAAGAGCTGTTGAAAGGCAAAATAGTATAAAATATCCAATAAACATTCTTTTTAAAAAAACAACGTGAACATACGTCCTGCCCTGAGCGCGGCTTAGCCCATTTTGATTTGAACGGCCACAGACGAGCTTGAGATCAAGGCCTTATTTTTTAAAATAAGCTTTCATACCATAATAGCAGAACCATCTGTTTATAGCAATATTAACAATACGAAACATTGGTCATAGCGGACAGCGTGAGTCTTGACTGGTGTTAAATCACAAGCATTATGAAATTAAACACATTAAAAATGTATGCTTACTTCTTTCGTTATTTTCAATTTAACCAGATTGAACCACAGCAACGCGTGGATGGGCGTAGGTAATAAAGCTTGTAGGTAATAAAATGTCCGAAATTGTTGTCTTTGAACCAAAAAACATATATACCACGGATATTCTACTGTTATTAGTCCAGGATAATAATTTTTTGGTGAAAAAAATCACACTTAATTGTTTCTATCACACAGAAAATCAATCCTGAGATACTAAAGAGATTGAGTTATTTTTTTACATGGATTTAAAAAAATATGAATTTCACAGCTTTTTAAAAGAACAATCGTATAAATCAATCGTTCTGTGCTTCATTTTATGATTGCAGACAAGAAAAGAAAAGAAAGATATATTAAATCGTAAAATAGTTGACAGAACAAGCAATCCGCAGTGTTATTGAGTATTTCAAGAGGAAAGGAAGACAATAAAATGGGAGCACGTATGCACACTTCCCGATTGATGAGACATCCCTCCCCGACGCCACCCCTGGAAGAAAAAGGAGTTATTGCCATTCCGTGTGGCGTGGAACCGATATTGAATAAGTATTAGGACCTATTATATTTTAAAGCGTAAATCTTTCAATATTCTTCTGTAATACCGTCATTTTGCTATGCGACTCAAACGGAATACGGATGACTTATTTCTATTCAAAATATTTCTAGTCTGAACATATTTGTTCACACTGGATTTGCTCCATTAAGGAGTCAAAATATACTATATATAAAATTAAAATCTAGATCTTTTTATTAAATTCTTGGTAAATTAAGTTTCAAAAAATATCTTGATATAGATGAACCTTATTTTCATTTTAATTCATATTTACGAACATTTTCCTTATCATTCATCGTTCACTTTGTGTAATACCACTTAAAAATACTACTTAATTACTATCAGGTCAAATGTAGTCTACGCTTTACCTTATTTTTGACATGTCAACATATGTAGATGAAGAAGAATATCGTAGTCTGGGTATTTTTTTACAGGGTTTACGACCGCCACAGGCTGGTTTGAGTGATCACTTTATTCAGTGTAACATTTACCAATTCTACCTATGATTGACAACCACAATATTCAAATTTTTGGAAGCTATATGAACAAGTATTTGGACACACTCAAAATGTTGTAAGATTCTCCTTATCATTCATGGTTCACTTTGTGTAAAATCACTTAAAAATACTACTTCATAACTATCAAGTAAAATGAAGCCAACATTTTATCTGGTGATAGAATAATTATTCCAAAGCCGGCAGTCATGAAGTAGTGTTTTGAAGTGTAATTACTCAAAGTGAACGATGAATGATAAGGAGACTGTTATATTACCATACCACAAAGTTAACAATGCTTTCATTGTTTGATAGGTACAACGAAGTTAATGCAATCTGAAATCGTGAAACTATTTTATTTTCTTTTATTTAAATTATGGGCCAACATTACTTTTATCATTAAACCTTAATTCTTATGTATTGTAAAAAAAAACTTTTTGAAAATAAGTCAATGAAACTTTTATTTCACTAAGCTTTTACCCTTATATTAAAAATTATATTTGCTCTTCAATATCACAGATATTTTCAGAAAGAATATCCAAAAATAGTTTTTATCCTTTTAAAAGTATTTTATATGACAGTTTTCGGTATTTTCAATATGGCTTCGTACCATAACGATACTTTATTAAATCTAGATGTAATATAATTTTATGTCTTTATTATTTGTCTGTTTCTGAACCTTTCTCTGGGAAAACCATTGTTAAGTTTTATTCCAAATTCAATTATTTGGTATTTTTAACGACCTGTCATAACACAATTTGGTGATAAAATTATTGGAAAACGCATTAAGGGTGAAGTAATTCAAGTATTAATCTATTTTTCAGAAAGTTTAAGTAATTAATTTGAGTTTAGCTCAATTCAGCTAAATTTATACTTAAAATGATAATTTGGACAACGCTATTAATCGTTCGATGTCAAATTTCATTTTATATTGTTGGTTAACGTATAATTAATAATATTTTGAATTGTTTGTTCTTAAAACTAATAATATAACTACATCATTCAATTAATCATCTTAAAAAAAATATGGTTTATTTTAAGCTCACTTAGCTAAGGTATTTTTTATTTTAATATTTACTATAAATTTCATCATGTATCTTTAATTTCACATGCATATTTTTTGTACACATGAATTAAAAAAGGTTAAAACTTAGTTTCATTATTCACAGGGCAAAAAAAGTTTTCCAAATATGTTATAGCTCCCAATATATTGTTTCCAAAAAGTAGTACACAATTTCATTATAAAATAAAAAACTCATATATTTCAATGAAGACAGTCTCGCCACTTTCAATTATCCAACCTACCATAATCAAGTAAAATTCCAAGGATAAAGAGATGTATATTTATGCTATTATATTATATATTACCCTATTCTTTCACAAAATGAAAAGTGGATATTTAAACGAAAATTATATTAATCGTTATAACACGTTAATTAATATTATAAGTCTGGAACGAATCCGATCAAAAACTATGTAACCGAGCCACTTTTTTATGAAATGAATAAAATAGTAATAATTAACACTGACTTGGCCATCCTCTAGCGATATAAGTATGTACTTGTAGTATTTTTATGTGCTTGTGTTGATGTAATTTCAAATATAAATAAATACAAAATACGCCACACTGTCCCTAATAAAATTGGCTAGATTATAGGTGATTTATGAACTACGTTTAGAGATTGATTTACAATTAAAGTGAAAAAAAATGACTTCGAATAAATAACACCGCCAAACTTCTTCGATGTCAGCTGTTTTTTTAGCATACACTTTATCTATTAATTGGGAATAAAATATGGTTGGAAAATAAATAATAATAATTACTGGGATTAAAAAAACTTATATTGATAATACAATAGTTAAACAAGCTAACAGATTTTACAAGCAAACAGATTACTCGAGACATAATTTAATATATACCATAGATAATAATCTTTTACAGGTATCATTTATTTAAAAAATATATTAAACTTTAGGAATTCCCATCGTTAAAAGACGATTTTTGAAGTATATTTTAATGAGGGCTAATATTGAACGTAAAAATAATTATATTCAAAGTCAATTGACGAAGGTAGAAGGCATGGAGGATTAAAATTCAGATACTCTCATTATTTATATGGACTTGTTATTAAAAGGCTAATCTATTATCATATTAGTATAGTAGACCCATCAACAGTTTTAAACAAAGTTCGGTTATCGTTAGTTACGTAAATTGGACCGTTTTCCTACAAAATCACGTATTCAAATAAATACCCATTAAATTCTATTGAAATTTTCGCATGCCTGAAAATCATAAATATGTTTAGTGAAAGCTACTGAAGGGACAGTGTATTCTATATTGTGACCGCTGAACCCTCTTCTTCGCCGGAAATTGGCTTTCCACACCTCGACTCTATTAACCTCACCCCGGCTGCGCCACTCTCCATACCGAAGTCACATAACTCGCCGAGGAGGATAGTTATGTTTCCTGCACGTCACACATATCACGTTCCTACAGAAACTAGGATACATTTCTCCTGGTATTCAAAAATATTGCGGGGACCCTCTTGTAGTACACAAATTCAAATTATTCACTGAAACTTGTTTAGGGAGTGAAACACGAGTTTGCTTGCTTATTGCAAGTCAGCTTCAACGTACTATGTAAATAAAAAAATACAATGATACATTTCAATATGGATTAATAAAAAAAAACGAGTCTTGGTATTTATTGGGCTTACAATCTATCATAGGCAAGTTTAATAACTCTATAAATACGTATAAGTTGTAGTACATCTAAATATAATATAATTAAAATGTAACTTTGTTTTAAAATCAGTAAAAATTTATAGTGATTTTAAAACAAAGTTACATTTTAATTATAAAATGGAAATTCACAATGTTAGTGCTTCAAATATAAATTATGTTGTACATCTGTCTCGGATCCGTTAGAGTTTCACAGACATCAAATGCACTTATGGTACAGTGAAAAATTGTTACAAAGATAGTTTACATTTTAAGAAATAATTTTAAACCAAATTTTACTCCATTAACTAATATTTTATTCAGTTAATTGAATTTAGACGAAAATTATTTAAAGAATTTAAAAAAAATATTGGTGAATAAATAATGTACAAATATTTTACCTTCAATTATACATAAAACACTTATTTTTTACTACGTGGGTATTTTATTGTTATGACTAGTTTCGGAAGCTACAGATCCACGGGATTGAATAGAAACAGAGAGTTTATATTCAAACCCGTAGATGGAAGCATCTATGGCTACCGAAACAAGTCGTTACGATATAATTCATACTCAAATGGTATAAAAATCGTGTTTTATATATTATTTAGTTCTGTCTTACTACATAGTGAATGCTAAACCAAAAAAAAACATATTATAATCAGTTTTCTGGCAATCTTTTGTAAGCATTTATATTTCAAGCCCCGCCGTTCAGATTTTTTTGTCTATCCCTTTTGTTTTATTTTAATTCGTTACTAGTAAAATCCGCCTCCGCCTCCATAGTGTAATGGTCAGCACGCTCGGCTACCGTTCTGGAGGTCCCGGGTTCGATTTCCAGAAGGGGTCAAATAAATATAAGTGATTTTTTCATTCTAATATTTATTCAATATTACCCTGGACTGGTACCTGAAGCGAAGGGCTGATCACCTTTCATTCGTGTGTTAACGATCAAGATAACACTGCGTTTCTATAATAATGTGCCCTATGCACCATTGAGGTGCGGATAAGGGTTTGAACAGTAAAATACCCTATGTAAAACAAATGTTAGATGAATGTCATGAAATTGTAATAGTTAAGAAAAAAAAATCATCATAGGAAAATTTATAAGTTTCGAAGACCGATATTAATCCAGCGCTTGTACAATTTAAAAATCAGAAATCCAGCTCCCTACCCGAGTATCCACCCTTCTTTCAGAACCTTATTGTAGAATATTCATAGTCTGTATGAATAATTTCTAAAATTACGAAAATAAACGTTTTTGAACTATGATTTTTTTTTAATAATTGTTATTATTTATTATTATAATTTTGTTTTATAAATAAAAATTAGACATGATAATGGCAAAAACATTTTCTTACTGGGTGACAGTCAATTAAATAAAAAAATGTTAAAATCTGAAATGAAATATTGAATGACGATTGATCGAAACAGTTTTTTTTATTTATCTGCAAAAACGGCCACCAATATTCAATAAAAATGTATAAGCTTACGTGCGGGTCTATTAGGCTCGGACCGATCGTGATGTGTTTTCCAATTGGCTTAGATTACTGATTGCAATTTGCCCTAAGTATGATAGTCCCCCAGCCTGCCCCAACGATTCTCCCCTGAATTATCACATACCCCTGCTCTCTCCAAGTTCCTCTAGGGATAGGATAACAGAACTGGGAGAAGAGAGCGGTGTGATGAACAACACGAAGGAAATATCTGCTTCCGACTAGCGTGACAGGAATTCAATCAGCTTTCTCCACTTGTGACAGTGTAAGTGGGCTCCGTATAAAAGGACGAGAGAAAGATGCGGTTCGAATAAAACTTGACACTTAAAACAAACTATTACATGGGTAATAATGAAAGTGATATAAAATAAAGTGAACGATGAGTGTAATATTATACAGGCATTTAAATCATAATAATTCAGGGTTCGAATCATGCAAACATCCAAATGAAATGGTCTCTACTAAATTAAATATTTCTTAATCCAACATAGATGGCTGTTGTAAACTCATATCAACTGTGTAATGAGATTAATGATATATCGCTCACTCTCAGGAACGTTAAAAATAAAAAATAAACTTGATTTTTCACGAGAACGTTATTAAATTTTAAAAATATAATATAATGTATAACAAATAAATATCAAGCTGTTTATTGAACTTTTTACTGTGCAAGAGGTCTTTTTAGGTAAAACCTGAAGGTTGTTTCTCCATATCTATTTATCAAGAAAAAATCTTAGAGGTAGTTTGGATATGCGAAACGAATGTGTGAGTAAAAAACTGTAAAATTAATATGTGATACGAATCCAGTTAAATATAGAAACTTAGTAAGAAAACGTGAAATGACCAAGTACTTGAAATACTTACAACTAACGAAATGAAGAGTCAAAATAATGGACGGATTTGTGTTAAGAGATGATGTGGAAGAGGCGAAGAATGTTTGCAAAGACATATTAGAGCAAATTTCTTTTTTCTCCGCTTACCCCTTCGGTGAAGCGGCATGATGAATAGTTATTAGTTTGGTTTCTTCAACTCTAATACGTTCTTTATTGGTATTTTTAAACAATGCTTAAAAAATATATCATGTATAAAAAAATCATCGAAATTCATATTTTAGGGGTCCACTCCTAAAATCTTGAGATGGACACCTTGGGAGAATAAAAGAGATGTCGGAAGACCTCAAAAAGATGGTCGGACGATAAAAACGCTGTGGGGGGTAAAAACTGGCTGTAAGCAGCAATAGACCGAAAAAAATATAAGAATGGGGAAGAGACCTATTTCCAGCAGTGAAGGACAGAAGACCAAAGAAGAAGAAGAAGATGAAGACGTTGGTTTTTGTATCTAAAAATATCCAAATTTTAACGAAACATGTGTACATGATAAAATAATAAATATAAATGACAAGCGTTTCACGATCAAGTGAGATATCATCTTTCTTTATGACCAGTATACTTACTATCCATAGGCATGTGCATTGTCTAGTCACCTCACCCTTGTCTGAGGTACCAGTAAAAGGTAGTTTTTCTCCATAAATGTGACGGGTATGACAAAGCAAAATACTGAAGGGACAAAGGGATGGTTTATGAAGTATTAATTCTCATTACTGAAACAGGTACGGGACCCTTGATTATTTTCCTTTGTTTTGTCATTCTGGAAATATAATATTAATCTAAGCGGTATCTATCCGACCAAATAAACGCATGTTTTCATTTCCGGTGTGGCGATTTCTATAGGAAACTTTACAGTCTAATATTAAATATAAACGATTGAGTGGTTAGAACAACATATTGCTATCATTACATAAATGTGTATGAGTATGTGTGTGAGTATAATTAAGGTATTCAATATTAATTCGAAATTGCAATAATTAAATACAAAAATTGGAAAATTTTATTCCCAAGGGAGGGTCATTGATAATTTATTTTGAATTAAAAGAGCTTAAGTTAAGTTTGAAGTAAACGATTCAAACAATTTTAAATACAAATGATAATATCTAAAGTTTAGTTCATTATTAAATTAATGCCCTGAGTTTAAAATCGGCAAAATTCAAAATGCAGCTAACACAGCTAATGTTATAAGTCCCGATGAACTGGATTTAGGCTACCTATGACTCATTCCGATGATTGGAAAAGAAAAAAATCCGTTTTCAGTTAATGCCATTTCATTACATTTGTCAGCAGAAAGCAATCGCAATTAAAATTCTTATTTGAATACTAAGTTCAACAAACCAAAAACTGTTAAATTTTTCCACATCTTTTATCTTCTAAAAAGTGTTACTAGCAATAATTTACATTTTGTATTCAACATCTCTTCAAGTTAAAATTATAGAAAATATTGCGATTACGTATGCATTCGTCGATTCTTTCAGAAACATTCGGAAATTTCAATTCAAAGGGTGGCAAATACGAAAGTCTTGTGAGATAGAAGCACCCTCTTTCAATCTGCAGGGTGAAAGAAAACAGATTATTGTCGAAGGATGCATTCGGAGAAGCCGTAAACTCATTTCTTGGAGAGACTTGATTCGATTTGAGAATATGTAAACAGGTATTGTTTGTATAGTCCGATTCGGAAAATGATTGAGTTAAATAATTGAGTTAAAAATTATCGTTCTATAGCACGTGTTCTCTTTTGTGACATTAGCTGCAATCAAGTTTTTAAATTTTAATAGTATAATTTGGGTGCTTAAAGCAAAATGTTAAGTGGTAGAATATTGGAATTCTGTTTTGATTAAGTGGATGATTTAATAAATTAAATTGGAATCTTAAGTCAGTTATAAGTTGAATGTTTAAGCTCTATTTTGACCAAGTGTATGATTTAATAAAATAAATTGGAATCCTAAGTCAGTTATAAGTTAAATGTTTAAGCTCTTTTTTGACTAAGTGGATGACTTAATAAAATAAATTGGAATCAAAAGTCAGTTATACGTTGAATGTTTAAGCTCTTTTTTGACTAAGTAGATGATTTAATCAAATAAATTGGAATGTACAAAAACTATATTTATTTATTTGAATATTGGAATTGTGTTTTGGCTGAGCGGATGATTTAAAAAAATAATTTAGAATTTAAATTTAAGAATTTAAGTAATCAAATATCGATGTATCAAAAAAAAGGCAAAAAAATGTTTATTAGTCAAATAAGGTAAAATAAATATGTAAGAATTAATAGAGTGAGAGAAGCAGGTAATAGAAACCTGTCAGAAGATAGATATACTAATATACTATTGTTAGGAAATTTTATTAAAAAAATAACACTTCACAAGAGCTGGACTGCTTTACTAAAACTATAAGTGAGTCGTGTTTTAGTCCCGTAGTTAGAGTTTCGAAATCTGAGTGAGAATTTCTTGATTTTAACTCAATGTAAGACAACTTGATTAGCATTTTTAATAACAAGCTGCGTATTCCTTCAAAAATAGAATGAATGTGAAATATCTTTGCACACATATATTTATTTAAAAAAAATATTTAGCAATGTTAGTTAAGTTACCAGTAATCAAAAAGTATTTTTAATTTGATGCAATCAGTCAAATTTGAAAAGAAGTTAAAGGCTCTTTCATTTAGTTTCGATGCGATCTATCTCAATTATCCAATCTCAAAATGTATGCGATTTTCATAAGATCATTTAAATAATTACGTTCACTTAATGTAGGCGAATAAAATATTACTTAGATCTGGAACAAGAGTAGCAATTAATCAGGGCCTTAAATTATTATTATTCTCCAATAAATCTTTTCAAAGGCACTTTAAAGGCAGTGGAATTGCACGTGTCTTTCACAAATAATCCCGTGTCGGTCCTCAAACATATTGGAAGGGAGGGTGTATGAAATTATCATCCCTCCTTTATATTTCCGTACATCTCTTCGGAGATTCCTTGTGCCGTCTCTCTATAGATTCAAGGGATGAATGTTTATGGTTTTGAAATGGAAAAATGTTGGGATGCGTATATATATTTCTGTGAAAATATGTCTGTGGTTATGAGCATCTTAATAAAAATAAAATAATTGGATTATTAATTTTTTTAAATAATTTGCTTTTTTATTATTTGTAAAGCACCCAAAATTGAGTAAAACATGAAATAATTACCTGTTTGCGATGTGTATTTCATTTAACAATGACACGATAAAATACATTTTATATATTTACCAAACATAATACTAGAGCATATTTAGAATGAATATTCGACATTTCAGAAACCAAAAACTCCCAGATTAATCACTGGCATTAAAAGAGTAATATCATAATTAAAAGCTGTATTGTAAAAGCTGTAGTCTTATGATAAGCATGTTTGGCAACCCTGTTTTACCTATTCTGAAATCGATTCCCAAGGGGTCAAAATAAATGGAAGTGATTTTTCTATCTTTGTGTAAAATATTACTCTTAATGTATTTAATGATAACGATAACGGAGTGGTATCTAATGTATTTTTCTTAATGTATTTAACGATCGAGTTAATACTGCTTGTAAACGAAGCAGTGCCTTAAGGATCATTGGATCCAGATAAGGGTTCATTAAAGGATGCAAAAGATACTTGAGGAGAGTGCGTTTCTTTTATTAAATCAAAATTAATGTTACCACTCTTAAGATTTCGTGTTTCTATGTTTAAAAACCAGGTTGTCAGCATAAATTGTGAAAAATATAAACCGAATGAAATTGGAAGATTCGACTTCCTAGTTATCGAACGCACACATAAATATTTCACACACACACAGACTCGTACACAAAAACCAAATGATTGATCATGCAAAAAAAGAAATTGAAAAAGTACAATGATTAATGGCATTAAAATAAATCGAGTCTGTTTTTGAGAGTTCGGTTGGCCTCAAGGAAGCGAAGCTTTGTATAGGTTTAGAGAGAGCGTTGTTTTCTAGAGTACGTAATATTTCCCAATATTTCCCAATTTCTCCGGAAAAGACGGACACCGAGCAATTCGCTGTGACTGACAAGTATAAAATGGTTTTCCTTTGAAGGATTTTTTTTTCTTTGAACCACCACTTATGCAGGCTAACCTTTGTCAAGATGGGCCCTGGTTCGCTCCTGAGGTGCTATTTATGAGAATTTCCGAAACACAATGGACGCAGCGCCCATTTTCAAAGACAGACCTATTGTCATTCAATAAATTCAAACTCCTTTTGAAAGCTGATGGAAATAAGGAAAAATCGAATAAACGCTTACCAGATGATGTGGATATCGGTAGTTGGTAGGCTAAGTGATTTCCCTTGAGATCTTACCTGAAAGAAAATATAAAGAAATGTAAAATCTTTCAAACAAAGTAAACTATATTGACAATAAATAAAACAAATTAATTCATAAAAATATAACAAAACATTTAAAACAAGATTTGTTAGGTTTTATTTATTGTATCGGCATTAACTTTGTGGTAAGACATGTTACAATGATTAAAGAAAACACTTCGTTTTTTACCACTTGAGTTTTATTATAGACTACATGTTTCAGAAGTTAAACTTCCATCATTCAGGTCTGTATAGTAACTAAAATATAAAATATATTATTGTTCTATAAATAAAGAGAGGGGAAAGTATACTTCCATCATTCAGGTCTGTATAATAACTAAGATATAAAATATAAAATTGTTCTATAAATAAGGAGAGGGGAAAGTAAGGGGAAGGGGTTAGTCAAGGGACGGAGTTTGAAAACAAAGGAAAAATGGAAAGCAATGGTGAAGAATTTTGAAACAAAATATTATTTAATAAATTATTATTAGAATTCAGGTTTTTTTGGATTTCTAAAACATTTAACTTAATTAATTATTTTTTATTAATTGATTTTTAACTTCTGAAACATGTAGTCTATAATAAAACTCAAGTGGTAAAAAACGAAGTGTTTTGTTAGGTTTCATTAGATTTGTAAAAATTTAGAGTATGGTATTATATGTTTTATTAAAAATATTTTTTTTAAATATTCGAACCCTTATCCGCACCTCAATAGTACATACAGCACTGCATCATATAAACGCAGTTTTATCTTAATCGTTAACACACTTATTTAAAAAAATAGACTCAATAACCTACTTACTAAAGGTAAAAATAAGCATTGTATTTTCTCCAGTTGATGTTAACATCTATAGTTTTCGAAAAAATCACGTGTACATTAATATATTTGAAAAAAAATGATCTTATACAATTACAAGTGTAAAGTATTTAAAAAAACAAATAATAATGTTATTTATTAATTTTTAAACTCCATTATAATTTATTTTTGACATCTCATCAAAGATGAAGGAAGAATATGGAAGTCTGGGCATTTACGGGGCTGACGACCGTCATAGGCTGGTTTAAGTGATCACTTTACACGCGTGTAACATTCACCAATTCTACCCATTATTGACAACCACACTACTCAAATTCTTGGAAGTTCTGTATATATGAACCAATTTAGAAACCTTGTTCTTGAATCAATAGAACTTCACTAGAGACATCTATTGGTGAGATGTAAAGAAGCTTTTTACTAAGCAGATACTCTTATATTAGTATGTGAGATCCGAATCCTGGATTATAATCACACACATGAGAAACGCCAGAAAATACCATTTTCATTTTTATTATTTAAGCTTATAATTTAACCAAACAATTTATTTACAACATTTTGGGTGTGTACACACTCAAAATGTTGTCCATTTTAATTTATGTATTAATTTTAAATCAAGCACAGATTTTTTGAGTCTACTGTGTTAAAAACACTACTACCATACTAAAAGTAGACTCAAAAAATCCTGTGTTTGATTTAAAATTAATACATAAATAATCATGTAATTCGGTAAAGTAAATGCCAAACTTATAAATAGTATTATAGAAAAATAGCATTACTTGCATAGCGAGTTGTTGCTCATTTACAATGTACAGACTACATTTATATGAATTTAATTATTTTCTGATGCCTAGGAGCATTATTCTAATTTTTATTGCAGCTTTTTCATTAAACTATTAAACCTTTAAATGGATTTCATATATTTAAAAAACCTCAGCACCTGTTTCGCAAAACGAGATGCGAAATCATTTTGCATTTATTACGAGAATGCATCTTCATTGTCTTCCTGGAAGAAATCTGCGCAGAGTTGGATAAAACAAAAAATACGAAAAAAAGTTTTAAAATATATGCAAATTAGTTATGAAAACCAGACGGTGCATTGGGGTCCGCAGGACAGTAAATCAGTTCATTTTAATATTCTACAATGGTTGCTGGTGGTAGAAATGGGTAGCTATGTATCAAAAAATGTTTTAATTAAACTTTCCCTTAACTATTTTTATATTTTCATTGGCAAACATTTAAACAGACCCTTTGAACTGAAAAAAATCTAGTTCGCACTGAATGTTGCAATGGACAATATCGAAATACTATGCGTCTGAATTTAACGTCCCAAGGATAATACTCTAAAATTTAGACTTAGATTCATATACGGTGTTATACATGACGCGGAATTCACCGAAACATGTGTCACAAAAGTAGTATTTACTAAGTAGTAGAAGAGGGGGTAAGAGCTGATCCTTTTTTATCTGTGGATATATAGACAATAAAGGGGAGGCTTTGGTCATTGTAATATTTAAAAAAAAATGGTTTATTTTTTTTATATTTCGAAAAAAACAGGTATTTAATATTTGTTGAATCTTATGTATCTAACTTTACTAATGAGAGTACCTACTTTAAGTGAATATGGTATTTACGTTATTGCACGCTGACCACTACAAGCAATTTTTGGTTCTGCGATTATTGCTGTAACGTTCAATAGATGGCGTTGCCATTGCAGTAAAAAAAAGCTTTTTCAAAATAACATGTTTAATCATTCAAAGATAAGAAAAACGCGTATAATGCAATGTTGTTCAACCCAATCAATAGCTAAAGGAGATTTAAGATTTTCAACAAAATGACATTTTTATTTATATAGGTATAAATTTAAAATTGCCAAAATGTAGCTGCTTAGCTTTAGCAAACAAAGCTTTCAAATGAGAAATTTTAAGCTCTTAAAAGTCAAATTATCATACACAAATTTCGCTATTGTAACCCTTGTATTCTAGTACTGCAGTGTTTGCATATTGTAGAAGTGTGCAATGAAATTCATAACGGACGACAATTTTATACTGTTTTGGATCGTCATTAAATTATACCGAATTGTATTAGGCAGAAGCTTTTAGATAATTCTACTTACTCCTTTGATAAAAAGCTAATTTTTTTATGATAAAAAGGATTTCAAATTCAAAATACGTTTCTCAAATTTTAAACAATAGTTTGCCAATTTTATTTGTTTTTTTACATGACGAGATTTAGTGAAACTTTTTTTTTTAAAAGAAATATTGTCTTTTAAGTCTGCGTATTGTCAGGGCTCATGACCTTTCATAGGCTGGTTTAAAGATTACTTTACATGTTGTAATATTCACCATTCTAACCATGATTGAAAATTTTTGTATTGATGATCTCAAAAATGTTGTGATTATTTATAATTTCAGTTAGCATAAATATGCACAATAAAATAATACAATTATAACTATTGTTTGAATAATTTTACAAGGGCCCAGATCAGCTGTGTACTAAGCTTTGAGAATAGGTGTCTGTGGGGAGTTTTAAGCGTGTGGTGGTTTGACTTTGTGAGGAATGAAGAGATAAGGCAGCAAATCTTGGTAATAACTGTCCTCAAGAAAAGGCGATTCAGTTGGCTTGGCCATGTACTCCGCATGCCTCTTGAGAACCTTAATCAAGCTTCGTGCCACCCAGAACGACCACTACTGACTATTCGTCGGCAGTTCTCGTCAGAACTTCGGGGCGCGGATCTGACTTGGGAAGATGCAAGAGAGCTGGCAGCTGACGGAAAAGCCTGGATACAGTTGGTGGACTCCATATGCTCCACTTATGGAGCGGATATGGTTTAATAATAATATAATATATACCAAAGGTATTTGTAAAAACATATTGATCAGAATTATTTATTCTTCCAAAATATTTATTAAATAAAATATGCATCACTTGATAAATGGAAATAGGCAATGAATAGAATTTCCTTCGCTCTCCTAAATACATGAAAATGACGAAGCTTATAGAATTCTAAATGACCTGCGAAGGATTCAATACGTTGTGACTAATAAATGATTGCGAGGACAACTAAATTGAACGATATGAAATAAAAATACAAAAGCCCTCTGAAAAGGCTAACTTCGTATACAATGATAATAAATCTTTGTGTGGACTATGCGCTTGAAGGCAAGCATATTATTAAAAATGCATTCTGTTTACAAGAAATATAAAAACATAATATTCTTTCGACTAAATAAGATAGATTTGTATCAAAACGAGAAACCATCAGTGACCAATATTATATATATAATGATTAAAGAAAACACTTGTTTTTATACCACTTGAGTTTTATTAAATATTACTAGTTTTGGAAGCTAAACTTCCATCGTCAGGTCTGAATAATAACTATATATTAATTATATATTTAATCATTTTAACATGTCTTACAACAAAGTATAATATGAAAGATCAGGTTGGTATTCCATATTCTTCTTCATCTTTAATGATATGTTAAAATAATTTAATCGGAGATAATCCAGATTTGTGAACAAGTATTTGGACAAACTCAAAATGCTGTACATACTTTCCTCATATTTAATGTCATAATTAGGATTTCGTTTGGAGTGCCATATGTATTACATGGTGCGAATAAGGGTAAAAACAGGCAATAGAGTTATATTACATACACATATTAATTATGAATTTCAGAAAAATATTTAATCATAATTATTTGTTGTATTTTTTAAAAATACTTTCAATGTAAAAGCCGCTGAATGCTATAACTAACAAATTATACAAAAAAATGGAGTATCAAGGGCCTCGTCACTGGTGATACAATGAGGGATGATCCAAAATGGCTTTCAAAATTATAAAACGTTTGCCGCATACAGCGAGCTTCGGATGATAAATGGCCCGAGAGTACAATACACTTCCGTTCCAGATATATACCAGACAAAATATATATTTTGCAGCCGCGTATGTATGTACATGATTTACACATAATATATCGTTTCGTCATGGATATATAAAAATATATGACATTTCGTTTCGTCTGATTAATTTGTAGGAAATTCGTCACTGCAAGAGATTTATAATCGTCTCTGTCAACTGAAATTTATTCATTTGTGACAGTATTTCGACAATTTCCACCATACTGCGAATATGTTTAGTGTATACTTAGTTGGTTTCAGAGTTTTATTTTATTTTTATTTAAAAACTTGTTGCACCCATTTGAAGTTTTTATTGTTGATTAAATACATGTTTTTAAAAAAAAGTACAAAATAATTTAAAAAGACATATTTTTTTTTAAATGTTCAGGAGTAATTATATACATACTTACGAGTATGTTATATGTTTGTCGGTTGAGCAAACTTTATAGAAATAAATCTCGAAGGTAAAAAAAAATGATGATATATTCTGAAAACAAAAAAAAGATATTATGGTTCAGTTTCTTCCACTTCTTCTTCTTCTTCTAACGGGAATGGTGCATAGGGCACTGCATTGTATCGATACAGTGTTATTGCATGAAAAGTAGATAATCCATCCTTGTGCTTTAAATACATACATAACTTGATATATACTAGGTATATTATCTCAATATCGTGACCCCCTAAAGCCATATCCTCATCCATATAGCATAGATGTAATCTTAAATAAATATAAACAAAGTATTTAGAAATTAAAAATAAAATATGATTTTCATGGGTACAATAATATTTTTAATTAGAGTACATTTTTTCATTATGAAATTACATACCTTTCACTAATTATTACCATAAAGACAGTCTCAATTAATTTTTGCGTACTCGCTAAATATTTTTCACTTTGAATAAGATTTTCATAAATTCCTTTTTCATTTCCGCTTAGTGCCTTGCACGGATCTCAAATCACCCACATGAAGGCCAAATGATTGATCTTTCACTTACAGTGCCAATACAAAATTAAGTACTGAGTAAATATTTAGTAAAATAAAAATACAAGATTTGATGATGCCGTAGTCAAACTAGTAAAATATCAACCACTTGGGTAAATTTCAGAACCGAAAAATATCAATCAACGTCAAAAACTACTAACAGCTGGCTATATATTCGAGTACCTTGTTTGGCATAGTAAGCAATACGGTTTTTATACTATTAATCTGCATTATTAACGCAATCTAGTCAATAGAGCGTTGGCTTAATTCGAGAAGCAGAATGCAATGAAATTTAATAATCTTTATTCCTTACAATAAGATAAAGCATGCAATTCTCTTAGGATCATATATAAGTAAAATAAATAACACATATATTATTATTTTAAAATGATTAAAGAAAACACTTATTTTTTACCACTTGAGTTTTATTAAAGACTACATGTTTCAGAAGTTAAACTTTCATCATTCAGGTCTGTATAGTAACTGAATGATGGAAGTTTAACTTCTGAAACATGTCTTTAATAAAACTCAAGTGGTAAAAAACAAGTGTTTTCTTTAATCATTGTAACAGGTATTGTCTTACCACAAAGTTAATGCCGAAACAATAAATAAAATATTATTATTTTCATTTTTGACATCTCATCAAATATGAAGAAGAATATGGAAGTCTGGGCATTTACGGGGCTGATGACCGTCATAGGCTAGTTTAAGTGATTACTTTACACACGTGTAACATTCACCAATTCTACCCATTATTGACAACCATACTACTCATATTCTTTGAAGTTCTTTATATATAAACCAATTTTGAAACATTGTTCTTGAAGATTTTATTTATATAAAGCATGCAAGCCTCTTAGGCTCATAAAGAATAAACGTTAAATAAAGTACAATAAAAAACACTAAGTTACAATAAGTAAAACCCTTGAAAAATGGTAAAAAGAAGTAATGATAAAAAAAAAATTAAGTGCATTAAATATACATGGATAAATATTGTTCATGCATACGTACATATTTGTACTTATTCATGTGTATTTAACTAAGATAATATGAAATGAATATTGAGGTAAAAAAAAAACACTTTTTTATTATATAAAAAATTTATAGTAAAAGGCAACAAGAGGGTCTGAAAGGTCTCATCCACTGGGCGTACTTCGGGGACAGCATCCATCCTGTTGTTGCTCTAGTGTTATGAGCCTTTAGATTCTATTATAATACGAGTACTATTGTTAGCTGAAAAAAAAACATTGAAAGTATGAAACACGTTATTTGCATTCCAGCTTATATGAGACAATTTGTCCGGATATGATTTTGTATAAATCACTAAAAACATTTACGGAGCTATTTCAGCTGCCGAAATTTTTTTTTTATTTTTTTAAGGGAAATAAATTTACACCCTAATAAAAGCGCTCGTTTCGGTTATTACCGATAATAATGGTCGTGTTACAATATTCGTTATTATTTTGAAGTAATTTATCGTTCGAAAATGCATCGGTAATTGTGTCCTACCCCAGTGATCTCTAAACTTTTATGACTGGGTACCGTTATTACGAAAATAATTTGAGTCGTATCCCCTTATTAAATTCATAAATAATAGTCAATTATGTTTATTATAATATTTTGAGTGTGTCCAAATATTTGTTAACAAATCTGGATTATCTTCGCTTAGGAGATATTTTTTACAATTTTGACATTTCAACGTATATGAAGAAGAATAAGAGAATCTGGGCATTTACAGGGCTTACGACCTTCATAGGCTTGGTTTGCCTATACATAATATAACTAAGCCTATTACGGTCGTAAGCTCTGTAAAAGCCCACACTTATTGTTATTTTTATATTTTTTTATTGGCAAAGCACCCAAAATTGAGTGATACATACACTTCCATATTCTACATCATCTTTGTTGAGTTAGTCAAAATCATAATAACATTTTTTTATTATTTTTTATTATTTTCAAATGATGAGTCAATGTACGTAAACAAATTTAGTTTCGTATTACTTAAGGAATAAAATAGATTTTCAGTGTATGAAAGTGAATTGAAACACAAAAGGGAATTTTTTTAAGCGGTTTATAAAAACATTTTCCTATAAACTTTATCTAAAATAGCTATATCTATAATAATTATGATTATCTGAAAACATTTTTGCAGATCATAGAATAAAGATACTTATAGAGTTTATATTAAGATTATATGTATATATATATATATATATATATATATATATATATATATATATATATATATATATATATATATATATATATATATATATATATATATTTATATATATAAATATATATATATATATATATATATATATATATATATATATATATATATATATATATATATATATATATAAATGTATATATATATATATATATATATATATATATATATATATATATATATATATATATATAGATATATGTATACATATATATATATATATATATATATATATATATATATATATAATATAAATATATATATATATATAAATATATATATATATAAATATATATATATATATATATAAATATATATATTTATTTATATATATATATATATATATATATATATATATATATATATATATATATATATATATATATATATATATATATATATATATATATATATATATATATATATAAGCCACAGAAAAACAGACAGGGAGTATTTTAAATAGAAATGTGGCGTACCCGCTAAAATTTCCTGCGTACCCTACTTTGAAAACCAGTGTTCTACCCCGCTGCGTCTAGCTGAGAGGAACCAATTATCTTAATTAATTCACGATACTCGGCTATAAATTACCGAGTAAACATGTAATTTTATGTCCCCGCCAGATTTATTCGTGAAAAGTGAAATATGCTGCAGAACTTTTTTCATTAGCACTAAGTGGTAATAGTGTTGTGATATAACTAATATTAGATTACATATTTTGTGCCAGTTGCTAAACTCTGTTCGGATTACTCAGAATAATTAAACATTCCAAATGGCCATCTCCGCTAATTATAGTCAAACTAATTCAATTTTAAGAGAACATTTTACTTGAATCTTTATTGTAATTAGCCTACATTTACATGAAAAACATGGAAAGATATAAAAATTATATTGTAGCAAAAAAGGCATAACCTTA
This sequence comes from Brachycentrus maculatus, assembly GCF_059751285.1. Taxonomy (NCBI): domain Eukaryota; kingdom Metazoa; phylum Arthropoda; class Insecta; order Trichoptera; family Brachycentridae; genus Brachycentrus; species Brachycentrus maculatus. Next base: position 103,959 of record NW_028281231.1, read on the forward strand.
ATCTAGTACAAGTGGAAGTGGTCAAGTCAGGAGTTAGAATAACGGTCGTAATCCCCGTGAATGCCCTACACCTGCATATTTTTCTTCATCTTTGTTGAGATGTCAAAAAATAATTTCAAAAAATAACTTCTAGAATTGCAGATAATCCAGATTTGTGTTCAAGTATTTGGACACACTCCAAATGCTGTGAAGATACAATACATAAAGTATATATTTTTTAAAAATATTTTGAGTTGAGTAGGTACTACAAATATTGATTCTCGGCAGAACCGTTTAAAATATCACTGGCAGTTGACAGGAAAACATAAAAGTCATTTATTATTTTTTCGTTTACGCGTTAAAGAGTTTAGAACGAGTGGGGTGGATGGGTTAGTTGATTGACAGTAATAAATCATAAGGGAAAATTGTGTCATCTCCCAGCTGGTGTTCCCATTAGCAGCCGGCCGTGGCCGCACGAATATCTTCAGTTTATTTCACGGAAAATGATGGTGTAATCGGAAATCCAAAAACGTCATTAGCGATTATGGCTTTCCACCGCAGCCCCTTAAACCCCCACCCCTTGAGTCAGGCTGTACGGTCTATGGGACGGTCAAGGGTGCTTGCTAACTGTTATTTCGTCTCCTAATTGGCCTTGACAAATTTTAGTTAATTACCTTAATTATGTAAGTTAAACATACCATATTTATTTGAAACTTGTTATAACCGCCTGCGCGTTGCTGTGGCTCATCTGGCTATTATTTTATTATTTTTCCATGTCTTATCTAGATATTAATTAATAATTTATCTATGGCTTATCTGGCTATTTTATAATCATTTTGATATGGCATATCTGGGGCTATTATTTAGTTATTTTTCTATGTCTTATCTGGATTTTATTTAATTATTTTTCTATGGCTTATCAGGCTATTATTTAGTTATCTTTCCATGTCTTATCTGGGTATCATTTAATTATTTTTTATGGCTTATCAGGCTATTATTTAATTATCTTTCCATGTCTTATTTGGCTATTATTTAATTATTTTTCTTTGTCTTATCTAGCTATTATTTGATTAATTTTTAAAGACAAGTAACTTATTCGGCTAATATCTAGCTAATCCAAAACCCACCTTAATTATTGTCTCCAGTTTTAAAAGTGTTTCATTTTGATATGAAACATGTATCATTCTTCCCCTTTTTATGAAAGTAGACGTACAAAATGTAATATAAAATGATCGTTTAGGCCAGCAAAATACCAGATCATTCACTCTGGGATGCTTAGACTTCCATCGTCTTTCATATATAAACGATAGATGTTTCATCTCATTATCTGTCGTGTCACCTATAACAAAGCGATTAAAATTTAAAAAATACTTTATTTAAAAACTAAGACTTTGGTAATCCCTTGGGGAGGCAAAATAGCTATCACATAAATAATAAAATTCCATGGAGTCATAATTCGTATTTTAATGTTCCATATATTAATTGTCAAAAATCCATAAATACATTTATACGATCGTTTTCATACATACATATTATCGAAATATATCGATAAGAAAATCGTTTTTTACCTTATGTTGTATATAAATGACAAATGTTTTATTTCTAGTTAAGACACTGTATGTAATATTAGTATATGGACAAAAATATCGAAATCTTCTAGTACACAACCATGATACACGATTTACACACATCGAAGGTTTGATAGTCCCAAGAATTAACAATAAATATGGGAGTCAAACACTGCAATATATCGTTCCGAACATTTTTAATTTGTTGTTGACAGATGTTAGAGGTCAAAATAAAATATGGAACAAAGGCAAAATAAAGCGATGGGTAAATGGTCAAGAGTTATTTTTATGAAAATTTTAAAAAATTTATATTCTTAATTTTTCTCTCTTTTTAAATTGTTAAAAACAATAAAAATGTTTTCAAAGAGAACTCCACCGACAAGACACAAAAAGGTGGCTTGGTGGGTCTTTGCAAAAAAATAATGTTCTAAGAATGAAAAATTTTGATTTATTAAAATGTATACAATTTATGTTAATTAAAAAATATCACTCACAGGGTCCATAATTCAGTGTCTAAATAAATAATAATTTGTTGATGTTTTCATGAAAGCAATTAAGTTGTGAGTAAAAGCTTTAGTGAATGATTTCACTTTAACCTGCATTCGCCATATTCTAAGAAAAGACCTGTTTCAATCTTTTACTGAGAATAGTTTCTATGTAATTATTGTCTCTAGGTAGGGTGGCTCGGGGTGAGTGTAGTCGGGGTGATTAATTGTGAATGTCAACACAGTTCTTCCTCCGTGACGCGTTTATTGTACTCGGTATCACCTCGCTCCACTCTCACAATCCACTTTTCATGTTTTATCTTACGCATGCCTGTCAAAATACACAATAAGCCCCAACGCACACTGGCATTTTTCTTTACAAACATCAAAAATGTTATCAACATATTTTTGTATTTTAAAAGATTCATCTATATAAATACAAATGTTTTTTCTTCACGTAATAATTTTTCTTAATAAATTCATCGATATGCTTTGACAATCATGTTTTCATTGATAAACAAAACTTACCATATGACCGTAACAATGACAGCGGCATTTATTTACCGTAACACGCAAAACTAAACATTGCTTCTTGAGCTAAAATATTGAATGCCCACAAGCAATGTGAAATAAATAAAGCAATGTGCGCTTTTTCTTTTCATTTAATCGTACTGAGCCACAGCAACGCGTAGCCGGGTATGGCTTGTTATAAATATGAACGTAAATTTTTATGGTCATTTTAAACTACATATTTTCCTAGTAATGTTTTTTCACATTTGTATCTTAAAAAATAATAATTTTTGTTGTTTAAAAGGAAACTTTGGTATGGTAATAACATTTGTCAAATTTCTATATACCTAATTCTTCTTTATTATTTTTCGATGAATAAATAATTATGTTCTTGGGGCATGATCGCGTATGCCAAATACTTGAAAGCGGTCAGGTTAGGAGTCGTAATAATCGTCGGGTATGTATGAGGAAATGCATGAACGTGGAAGAGGCGAAGAATATTTGCAAAGACAGAGTGGTGTGGCGTTCTATTCTCTCTGCCTACCCCTTTGGGAAGTGGTGTGATGGTTAGTTAGTTAGTTAATTTATGTTCTCGAGGGTTTTTTGCCGTATGTCAATGGTGTTTCTTATGTCGTTAATCTGGGAGAAGGTTAAAAGTCAATAACAAAAACAAAAACAGATCTTAATCAAAATCTTATTTTAATATCTTTATAAAACACGTTTTATTTATAATTAAAATAGCGAACATATGTCATATATGTAATAAATAATTAAATATAATTTTACTAAGGGGTCCGATAAAACTGTCGTACGTAGCGCGCTAGATAAACATTTTTTAGAAATGTATAAAGACTCTATATTTTTACCTTCCAAAAAATGAACAACCTTCCACACGTTCAATTTCTATCACTTTCCATCTTTCCGGCAGAATGAATGTTATTGTGTGCTACGCGTAATGTGAGGAAAGAGATATCTCAAAACGTTTTTATTTTATTTATTCTTTCTGCTAGTCAGTTGTACATTTAAAAAATTGAAAACAAAATACAGAGACAAGGTTTTGACATAAAACGAAAACGGTTTGAAAATAAAATACGCGTGAAATATTTTGTTTCGGTGAATAAATTGAATCTTTTTTGTGAGCGTGTAAAACATTTTTTATATGTTGTGTGTTTTCATTGATGTATTCCAAATGATATAAATGAAGTTGTTTAAGGTTATTTGATAAATTGAGTGAAATAAAATATCATGGAGTGTAAAATGGTAAATAATATATTTTTTAAGGTAAACATTTAGATATTGAATAGTTTAGTATAAAAGACCATTGACGAACATCTCATACTGACTAATTGATCGATTAACTGACAAAATAATAATCATTCATGGAAATATTGTATTTTCGTTTAAAAAATTTGTTAGATTTTCATTTTGGGAATTATAAAGCTTTTACATAAAAAATATGTATAAAAATAAATAGATTGACATTATTAAAATCCAATCAAATAATTCCACATACATATATGTTATGAATACGTTGTTGTATATTAACAGCGAAAATTGAGAGGATGGATGTGTGTGTGTGTGTGTGTGTGTGTGTGTGTGTGTGTGTGTGTGTGTGCGTGTGTGTGTGTGTGTGTGTGTGTGTGTGTGTGAGAGAGAGAGAGTGTGTGTGAGTATGTGTGAGTGTGTGTGAGTGTGTGTGAGTGTGTGTGAGTGTGTGTGTGTGTGTATAATAACAATACACACACACACACGCACACACAATAATACAACTTTTTCCCATTTCAATGAAATCTTAATTTTATAACCGATTGCATCCTGTGTTCTGAAAATGACGTCTATATTTTTTTCAGGAAGATCGACCTAGTAATAATGTTATCGTTATACTTAATTCTGTTTTTTCTTTTCTCGCTTTTGCGTTCCATTCCTTTATTAAATTCATTATGTCATTCATGTAACGGCCCCTTTTTTATTTTGTTTGTATAAACACTATTATAATTGTGAGCGCAGGTTTTTTATTAATATAAAATATCAATATAGTCAGTCGATATACCATACAAGGAAGAAAAGAAATATCAAGATAAGAGTCCAAAAAATAGGACTATAAAACGTTTTTCCAGTAAATAAATAGAGCGAGTCGCAGAATATTGATTTTAAAATTACTTAGAATAATATAAATAAATCAATATTGATCAGACAGTATTCGCAAACGGATTTGAATTTTTATTCAGCTGCCCGATATCAATATTCCAACGTAAACAGATTAAACGAAATATCCATAAAATGTTATTTCCTTATGGCAAACTGTATCCGATTTTCTAGGGAAAAATATTAGAGCTGGAAATATGAAATTAAAAGTCAATATCAAAGGCCGGTTTAAGGGATGAAATTTCTACTAGGCTAAATAAATACTAAGTAGCTACAGCAGACGCGAAGGGAAGATAATAGGAGAATAGCGATTTTCACATCAGCACCATCAAACGCCATTAAAACCTCATTTCTAAGTCTAGCGATGGCCGTTAGCACTGTTTCTTACATCTTTCGTTTCTGTTTTCACTCCATTTCCTTTTTTCGCTGTCTTTTTTTTACTTCGCCGTCTCCTTATTCAAAGGACGAAACTTCATCTGAACTAAGAATAAATATATTTGTTATACGTTTCCTTTTGTAACATTTCTCGATTAAGACTCCCTTGCACAGTGTCGGATCATACAAACAATTAAGGAAAATTGGTAATACAATAAAAAATATTTTGTATGGATTTTTGTAAACCCAGACAGCATTACCGAATAATGACTTATAGAGTTATAAAATACGGAGTAAGTTTAAAAAAAAAAAGTTTCATTAATTGATTCGGCAGTCACTTTGTGGTAAAATCTATCCATTTTTGATAGTGAAAATGATGCGGAATGCATCGAAACGCGTGTCACAGTAGATTTTGAGAAATAGTTGTATTTACCATACTAAGTAAATTACATTAATTAAAAAAAAACTTGTTCATCGATATACTCGTATAAATAAATTATCAACAAGGAAGTAATTTATTTTATGTGGAGTCTTGCTATTTACAGGACTGATGTTCTATCATTGGCTTGTTTCAGCGATCATTTCATACACTGTGAAAGATTCACTGTGCATAGAGTGATCATTATATGCTAATTATTAAACATCAATATTGCATCAATTTTTAAAGTTGTATTTTTAAAGGATTTAAAATCTTGTATACATCCAAATAAAGAGTCTCTGTTAAATAAATATAGATAGATGTTTTGACCACATATGTGGATTGATCATGTAATATATCTAGGAGTTCCATAAAATTGAGTAGTGTTGGGTTCAATCATGAGTAGAATGGTAAATGTTGTAACGTGTGTAAGGTGATCACTTAACCAGTCTATGACAGGTAATAAGCTATGTTAATGCCCAGACTTTTATATTCTTCTTCATCTATGTAGAGGTAAAAACAAAGAAAAAAATATAAATATATTTATATGTTTTTTTTAGAGCGATAACGTAAAGACAACCAATGCCAGGTCGTAAGCCCTGGAATACTCAGATTTCCACCTTCCCTTACTATCAAAACAATATATGCTTCGTCTCACTTGAGATGAGGCATCTATCATATTGTTTTAATGGCAAAAAATAAAAATGTTTTTTTGATGAAAATAAAAATGCATCTTAATATAAACGTTATTGGTCCAAATAATAATGATTAAAAATAAAGATAATGTCTAGATTCGCCACTGCTCATATTCATGCATAGCTTTTCACATATGAATATATTTCTGACTAAACAACATATTACACATGTTTCGTAAGTCGGTCTTAATGTTGGTATTTTCTTACTACCCTGACTTGATTTTCTTTTTTCGCTCTTTCTTTTGTGTTGTGTACTAGGAGAACATAGTTAAATGGGTATAAGAATGATTTTATTTAATACGTTACATGTTATAACGTAACAATTCGTGGGGAGCTTTTCGTCAGGGTAGGTGGAGCAGAAAGTTATTGGGATTCTTTAATAGAAGGTCAGTAGAGCAGTCGGATTCTTTTCACATTAACGAAAGGTATTTCGTAAAATGAGGAATCAGCGCTTGATGAAATCTTCCTGAGGAATAGAGGATAAATTCTCAGAGGAAACAATTTATTTGTTCGGCTGATCAAAACTTCAAGAAGAAAATAATAGTTATAGATTTGGCGTTCAATTTGTAAAACTCCATTTTAATATATTAAATATTAAAATCAAACACTGATTTTTTGAGGCTTAAATTATATTTTATTGTTAAAAATACATTTAAATAAAATTTGTGACAATTTTTATTTATCTTCTTTCATTTTATGGCATTTGTAACCTAATGATATTAGTTTGAAAATGCCATAATAAGGGGAAACAATTGTCACAATTTTTATTTGTACGTGTAATAAAATTCAATTCAGTACACTCTTTAAATCGTTGTTTGATTTTATCATTTAATATAAAATAAAATAATATGAAATAATAAGGAAAATAAAATTATTTAAAAAGAGGTATTGCAACAACCAAAAAAATAAAAATAGTCACAACCAAGAAATAAATACATACAAATCGAAAAGGTATTTATAAAAAAATATATATATGGGTAACTAATACTTGATCACAAATCTGGGTTTCTCCACTTAGAGTTGTTACATTTCTCGACATCTTAACATAGATGAAAAAGGATATAGAAGTCTGGGTATTTATAGGGCTTATAACCTGTCATAGGCTGGTTAGGTTTTAACTTTAAACACGTGTTACATTCACCATTCGACCCATGATTGACAACAACACTACAAATTTATAGGAACTCCTACAAACATAGTTCCCAGGAGCTATATATGGTTGGAGTGATTTGTTTTATTTAGCGGAACAAATGAACAAGTGTATGGACACACTCAAAATGTCGTGATTTTCAAAAATACTTTATTTAATAATATGTAAGTATTTACTTAAGATATTATGGTAGGTAGTGCGGTAAAAAGATTAAATTTGTTAAGATTTAAGTGATTGAGTAGACGTTGGGAAAAAGGGATTTTCCCGAATCCCTCAGGATAAAATGTTCCAAAATAATATATTTTCAATACATTAGTTCGGTTTGTGTGACTTTGTACTGTCAACAACTGGGATTGGTACCCGAATAAAAATGCGCGGAGATTTTGTATCCACTGATAAATCCATAGCACGGGAATTTGAAAACTTCCACAAATCCTCAATATATTATATTTTGGCTTTCGTACATCATTTTTTTTTCGAGAACGCACGCATTGTGTGCTTTCTGCCACTCAGAAAGCTTTAAGTTCTTTCGGACTTCTACCGAATATAAATATTCTTCGCATTGCTTCGAGCCCTAAGAAGAGAGAATGTAAGAATCTGGGAATCTTGTGAATCAAGATATTCAAGCGAACTTATAAAAAGACATGCCTTTTTTATTTGCGTTGATACTTATTTGTGGAAACAGATAAAAGAAAGAGACAGATTTAAAAATAAAATGATTGTAGAATGAGATTTTATGTTGTCATGAATGTAGTTAAATAAGTTTTGAATTATACGTTATGAGATTGGAATATTTACTCATTAGCTGAATGAACATCTATATATTATATAAAATACCTAATTTGTATGTTTGAAAAAAAAATACTGTTATTTTTTGCACAAATTTGTGAGGCGAATGGAGTCGATATTACAATAAGAGGAAGACCGAGAAAAACTAAACATAATCATATATTTGAAATAATTGAAAGTGGTCATACCAGAAGCAGGAATAATCGATAGGTATGTATGAGACACATGAATTTAGATGAAGCGAAGATTGTTTGTATTGACAGATTGGCGAGGCGTTATATTTTCTTTGCCTACCATAGTTAATTGAAAACAAAGAACTCTAATAATAATCAATCAAAAGTGGGCTTACTGATTTTCTGTGGCTTAGTCTGACTAAATAGAAAAAAAATTAAAACAAATTACATATTATTTTTTGTTTAATTTCTCAAAGCTTGTAAAATAGTCAATAAAATCTAAAGAACGTCAATCCTACTGATATTTAGATTACTATAAGTAAGCAAAGTAGCAGTGCTATCAAGAAGCAAGCCCTCTGCGATTAAAAACGATCATTATTGCGTGTTTTAATGTTACGTTCAACAGATAGCGCTGTCATTGTGGTTAAAAGAGCTGCTCAAAAGTTTTCAACCATTCACAGGTTAACAAAATACTCCTGCTTCTATTACCAACCACATTTGCCTCATTTAATTGTTTAAAAAAATTATATGTCTATATATATATATAAATAAATATATATAAATATTTATATATATATATATATATATATATATATATATATATATATATATATATATATATATATATATATATATATATATATATATATATATAATATTATAGTCATTATATTATTTTATATTATTATTATTATTATTATTATTTGTCTGAGACTCACTGCTTTACTCGACAAAACCAAGCGTCGTCTCTTTAACGCCTGCATCCTAACAGTGTTGTTGTACGGATGTGAGTCGTGGCGCCTCATCAAAGCTCAAAGCAAGAAACTAGCAAGTTTCGAAAATACGTGCCTGAGGCGAACACTGGGTATAATGTGGTATGACTTCGTCAGGAATGACGATGTGAGGAGAAGAACTTAACAACCCCTCATACTGGAAGTCCTAAAGAGGAGAAGGTGGACATGGTTGGAACATGTCCTTAGAATGCCACCTGAGAGCATCAACCCCTCATGTCTCTCCTTCCAACCCCGAGGATTCCGGCGCCCCGGAAGGCCGCTGACGACCATTCACCGACTATACTCAGCGGAACATCGAGACGCCTGACTGATCTGGGAGGAAGCCAAGGAGATGGCGCGTGACAGAGTGACTTGGAGACGTCTCGTGTTGGCCATATGCTCCACCTAGGGAGCGAACATGGAAAGAAGAAGAAGAAGATATAATCATTATTTAAACAAACATAATCGTGTTTTATTTTTATTTAAAAAACTTTTTTTTTATTTCCTCTATCGAATGTCGTCTCTAGTAAGCCCTGGCATATTTTTAATGAAAAAAGCCGTAAAAGGCTATAAAGCGAATGTGTGCCTTGTCAGCTGCTATGGGAGTCGGGCGGCTCAGCGGACGGCCGGGTACTGAATACTAAATACTGAAGCACTGACTGACGTGGATTGTCTGTAAAGTGTAAAGCCTTTACTATCCCGAATTGCGGCCACTGCCCAAATGGCGTGAATCAGAGCCATTCGAGGATTTTCATTTCGTTTTTTCGCCCGTTCCGACGTTTAGGCGATTTGTATTGGGCTTGTGCAATATATGGCAACGAGTACTGGATTTATACGAGGAACGTAAACTTTATTTTGTCCGCCTTTGTAGTGTATTGGCTGACGCGGACATGCAAGAGGTCCTGGGTTCGATTTGATGGTAAACGTAATATTTAATGTCTCACATCTACGTTTTCAATAGTATATTAATAAGCAGCTCTTTGTGTTAAACCTAGATCACGGGACATTCGTAAAGTTTAGCACCGAGGCAACATATGTAAATGATGTAGTGAAAACATGTATAAGTATATATTTTTTACCGATATTTTACATAATGTTCTCAAAATCACTTTAAAAGCATTGATTTTTAAAATGTTTTTGGTAAAAGTTTTCTTATCATCGTACATTTTACAATAGTCCCGTATACGAAAACAAGTCCTGTGGTCTAGGGTTAGTTACGATCTACGTTGTAAAATTCATTTTTTCTTTCATTCAATCTCACTCACTTTGTAGAAATATGTACGTTTTAATGTATTTTTTATTTTAATTTCACTTGACAAATACCATTACGATGTTTTTTCTATCTTTTACACATAACAGTATGCCTAGTAAATGCCTTAGGAATCGGTATTTATTTCTTTATTTTATTCTTTAAAAACAATAAAATCAGACAAAAAATTGTCACTTTGTGGTTATATTTATTATTTTTCTTGGTGAATAAGATTTAAGTGTTTTTTGTTTATATTTTAACTATAAACACCTGGCAACATACTTATTTCATGGCACTAGAATCGTTATTGAGTACTTTATTTTTCCTGTCAAAAAATAAAATCGGTTAAAAAATTACGTAAAATATCATTTTCAATTTTAAAGGATTAATTAGGTGATAATTAGAAATAACACAATTGAAAAAAAACAAGTGCATTTGATTTCCATTACCTTTAAAAAAGTGCGTACCTATAATCAGGCGCGTGCATTCAATATAGGCAGAAAAGCAGTGCCTATCCTAACTCACCCGCGTGACATAAACGCAACCAGTTCCTTCCCTACCTTACTAAGTAGTACCTAGTTTACCTTACTACCTACCTCTACTGCCTACCCGAATTAATTCTCTGCATGCCACTGCCTATAATGTAGATATATTATTGTCCTAAGGAGCAAGTACACATGTCGCTCACTCCTTTCAAGAACGTCATAAATCAAAAAACTTGATTTTTCAGGAGAACGTTTTTAAAGTTTAAAAATAAAATGCAATGTATTAAAGATAAATATCAAGCCACTTATTGAACTTTTTACTGTGCAACAGATATTTTTAGGTAAACCCTGAAGGTTTTTTCTCCATTTGAAAAATATTTATTATATAAAAAAAAATTAAACAATACCCTTTCTTCAAAATGCAAAAACAACACTTTCTGCCCTGTAGCGGGTAAATATTAAGTTAAAAATATGCCGCTTTTGCTGGGATATAGTACATTTTCTGGGCATTCCGAATATATGCACAACTGAAAATTGATGAATTTTGATTTATGACGTTCTTGAAAGGAGCGAGCGATGTATGTAGTACTTAGATTATTAATAAAATATATTCAAGTAAGTATTTATCAGGTTGTAGGTTCACAATGTCTTATGAATATATTTTTATTGTTTAATTGTAATACAAAACTTTAATATTCCGGTTTAAAAGTACCTTCCGAAATATTTTTTGTCGTGTTCGTTTGCCGGGATTTATACTTTCTAAGTTGGGCTCTGTACATGTTGGCTGGCCGGATTTAAGCTACTTGTAAGCTTATCTTCTCAAATATGATATAAACCCCTTTAAAATGACAAAGATTTAACTTTAATGTGTGTTTTAAGTATTATTCCCTTGTAACAACATATAAAACGTAAATGATATAAGTGTCTTATATTTTTCTAAATGTTTTACAAAAAAGTTGTATTTTATAATTACTCGGTTATAAGATAGTTAATCTGAAATAAAAACAATGTTTTTTCGTCGTTCCTTATGGAAGAAAACATTTCAACCTCGCATTGAAGATAACTTTAACGTTGCGTTAAGTTTTTTTTATTTCTAATGAAAAGCATTTTGAAACTGCTTGTAGATTTTGAAGGAAAATAAAGTTTTTTTTAATAAATACTTTATTTTTACCAAAAATAAACACTACGAAGGTTAACTTTCGTATGAAATCAAAGTTCTGGATAAGAATTTGAAGAATACCATTTTGCTCACACTATCTTCATATAAATAACGAATATAATAGCGCATCCGCCGTCAATGCACAGACGAGGCAAATGCTTATTTTTTTATGAGGAATACCAAACGAATATTTTTTTTAAATAATTATTCCAATCAAATATAAAAAAAATGTGTTTTAAAAAGCATTTTAAAGTAAATAATACAAACATTTTCATTGAATGCAATCACTGTTTTACTGCCATCTTGCGGAGAAAAATGTAAAGCAAATAAGGGTGAAGTTGAGTACAAAAGCATCCCTACTGAATGGAAAATATAAGCGACGAAATAAACCTTTGTGAATTTCAACAGACTTCAAAAGCTTCCGACCGCTAGCACAGATGGCAGTATAATACGAAAACACATTTTGTTAAAGCTTTTGCCTGTCGTCGCTAAAAGTTCATTGCAAACATTACTTTACAAAGGTTTCAGAGAAAGTTCACAGATGGTGGTGATAATATTAATATTATGTCATATAGTATACAATCGTTCGGTTTCTCTATTTTAGTTTTTTCTTTTGTCTAAACATGATCGTATGAAAAAAAAACATTGTATGTACTAACGCACTCCAAAAAATATTTGACATAAACTATTTGTATTTAAAAGTACAACCAATAATATTTATTTGACATTTTATTCCATTATTAAGTAATAAGTTCTGGGTAAATGTTTCCTATTGTAATACATTTTATAAATTAGTAATTGAGTTAATTTTAATGGCGTACCATATTTTTGATGATTATATTTGTAAATAGATTTATAAAACTAATGTGTTATTTTTTAAATATTGCAAAAAATATTGTTGCCAGTAAAATGATATAACAATTTTTTCTGTTGTATATTTTGATGATACGGGAGAAAAACGTGTTGTTTGTTCAATTACGAGTTTAATCGGAGAAAGTTGTGACGATTTTTACAGTATTAGTCACAATATCAAATTGTCGAGTGCTTTCTATTTTTTTTTTAAATATTGATGTCTCAACATCCCATATAAAATTAAATGAATCTAAAGAATAATTAATACATTGAAAATGTTATATTATTTATTATGAATTATTATGTTGACAAAGCTTTTATTACAACTTACATATTTTCAGTATGATATAATAATAAAAACAAGAAATTCATTTGTAATTTTTCATTTTTGGAAAAGAACACGAGAAGAAATATTGTTTAGAGAAAGGGGGAATGTTATTCAGGGTAACATACCCCGCTTCCCTTCTTCCACATTCATTCATCTCCTCATACATTTCCGCCGATTATTCCGATACTAGACCTGACCACAAAGTATTTGAAATACTCGATCATGCTGAGTTTTCCACGGTCTTTCTTTGATTTTATTACTAACATTCGCCTCATATATTTGTTTTACTGTTATTTTATCACTCATTCGATTCACATGCTAAGATTATTACAATACACCTATCTAAATTTTATCGATAATGTTTATCTCAGCCTTACATTTTTCCTTATATCACCATACAAACATCTGTCATTATCTTTATAAAATAAATTAACTTTGTTTTCACCACTTTTTTTTAATACAATTTAACTTCCGATTTCAACAAGAACCTTGTCATCATCAAGGTTTATTTTAATTCAAAAATATTGAAATACTCTCACCAAAAACTTCCACACACTCCGTAAAAATCCTAAATGTATATTTAGAATTTTTACGGAGTTTATTTTAATTAATTTTTTTGAATTAAAAAAAACCCTGATGATGACAAGCTTCTTGTCGAAACCGGTAGGTTAAATTGTTTTAATAAAAAAAGTGGTGAAAACAAAGTTAATTTATTTTATAAAGTTTATACAATGTGCAAAAGTATCTGCGGAAAACATTCAAGAAAATCTATCATTATCGTTTCGACGCACATTTATTTGAAAGATCGCATTACGACTGTGTTCAGTCTACTTCATCACACGTATAGTATTTTAAACTTCACTGTTTCAAAGATCTATTTCTGAACTAATAATGTCCTCGCTTATCCTTCTAAGAACCCTTTGCCACACAGCGTTACTGCTAAATCTGCTGGCGTTTCTATTGCAGCGCAATAGGCAGTTTCCCGGTCAATATTTACTCTGCTGATTGAATCCCCCACAGCCTCTGGCTACCCCACGGGTACTCATTATACCAAATCTACCTAAATTCATTTCACTTTTATATTTGATGAATCATTTGTTATCTTGCGATACATAATTCAATTCAATTAAAAGTATTTTATAACCCACCCCTTAAGATTGGCTAAAATAATTATTAAGGGTTTTTGAAAGTTACCCGAAACCCTTGAATGAAAACGTAAAGGAGTATTAATTTTAAAAGAATGATATATCATCAAAGATGAAGAAGATTGTGGAAGAGCGGACATTTAATTCAACTATTTATATAACTCAAATATTGTCATATATTGAAAATATGTTTAAAAGCATTTTTGGCAACCTTAGTGTTTTTTAAAAAATGAACCATTCATTCAATTTTAAACAACAAATTAGCTTATGAAATGCCATTACCTTTTTTTATAATAGAAAATTAGTAGGTAATCTCTTTTATTTGCTGAAACTCAAATAAAGTGCAAAAATGCTGAAAAATATAATTTTTTCACAATTTTATTGAATATTTCTTTTAAACTAGTTTGGTAACAAATAAAGTTAAGCAAGTTATAATTAAAATGTCATTTTGTTTCAAAATAACCTTAAGTATTTTATTATTATTTAACTATAATGTTTACCGGTTAGCTTGTAAACCAGTAGACATTATAATTAAGTTATAATAAAATAAGGTTAGACTAATAATAATTTTAGGTATAATAAGTTATTTTAGGTTCTGATTGATCAGATCAATCAGAACCTAAAATCTGGCGGTGTCAAAAGTCTGCGTAATCGGAGGGCATGTATGACTAGATGTATGGATGTGAAGGAGGCTAGGAGTGTATGTCAGGACAGAAGAGTGTGGCGTTCCATCCTCTCTGCCTACCCCTGCGGGGAAACGGCGTGATGGTAGTAGTAGTAGTAGTAGTATAATAAAATATTTAAAGTGATTTTAAAACAAAGTTACATTTTAATTTTAAAATGGAGAATCATTATGTTAGTGCTTCAAATATAAATTATAATAACCAAGTTATTTGATTTTTTTAAAGCATTTATTTTGAGGAAATATATGATGATTTAAATACTAAAATAAAACCAATAACCATTTCTGAATGAGAACATCTGTAGTTCTCGAAACAATTCGTGATTACATACATTTATAAAGTAAAAGTGGTCTTAACAGAGGATGAAAAGGAGATTGTTTTAAACATTTGTTCTATTTTTATTTACTAAACTATTAAGTCGTCTCTTATAAAAGCTTTTCTTTACAAACATATTTTTAGTTTTTCATATCAAGTGTAATTTTAGCGAATCTATCTTATAGTACTGCAGCACATGATATGACTATGGATTTTGCAGGGATTTGCGTGCAAAAAAAGTTTGGCGTAAAATTATATAATTTATTATAATTAAAAGTGACGGGTGACTAGTTACATTTATTTGCGGGAGTCGTTTTAATCGTTGGTTTGATTTTATAATTGGAAAAGTTTAACTGTATCCGTGCAACGAAATGTTTGTCTACTTGCCGGCGCTATAGATTATTGTGTACCAACATACCACCCTGTTATTATGTGTCATCATGCTTGTTTGTTTAGGATTAGTTGTAAAGCTTGCATGTCATTACATAAGATCGACAAACACCACAACTACCCCTTGCTTGCATTGTCTCGTTGGACCGAAGCCAGTATCACGTATTATTATACTGAGATATTTATTAAATCTATTTATTGTAAGATCAAAACACTTGTTTTTTACCCCTTGAGTTTATTTTATTCTGATCTAAATATAAACATATTAAGACATGAATATTGAAGGGTAGCTTTCGAAACAAGTCGTCATTATAAAATAAACTCAAATGGTAAAAAAAACAAGAGTTTTGCTTTTACAATTTCAACATGTCTTACCACAAAGTGAATGCCGAAACAATCAATAAAAATTAATTATATTTCATCATGCATTATAATTTACAATAATGTTCCTGACACTGACTTTTTCCATGCCGAGAGCATATTTTACAATACTTGTTTATGAAATTATATGAAAGAAAATTGATTATCACATATAGTCAAATACGATATGGCCAAATGAAGCGATTTATTTCAAATTACCCACCCTCCTCCGTTCTACATTTATGAATATCTTTTTTACACTTACTTTACTTTTAATCATTATATAAATAAAGCAATAAAAATCAAGCAACTATAATTATATTTATCTCTGAGTTTTTGTTAAACTTCTTCAAAACTTTTTTCCACTTAAGATGGTCTGTAGGGCACTGTATCATATAAAAGCAATGTTATCTTGATTGTTAAATGCACAAAAGAAAGGTGATCAAATATTTTCTTCAGGTATTAGACAAGTAAAATGTATTTGAAAAATATTTAAGAGTAAAAACTCACTAATATTTCTTTTTTAAATCCTGGAAAGTGATGCCAGGATTTTTAGCACGGACCCTAACGCACCAATAACCACACTATGGAGACGGGTTATTTTTGTATAGCTATGTAAAATATCATTATATCCATTCCTTATTAATATTATTTGTTTATAATAACCACTTTGCGACTCCCTCGCCAAACACAAAAACAAATTTTGTGGTGAAGTAGACGGAAATACGTATGATTTATGGATATTTACTTTATATATTTGTTTTTTATTTTCATTTCGGCCTGTTTTCGGAAGGTTTTCGAGCTTACTCAAGTTATTCCCTTATATTAATTTACAGTATATTTGTTTTTGAAAATATGTTTACAGGTAAAATAATGCTTTGCAAAGATTACATTTACAAAGAAATGTTTAATATAATAGTAAAACAGTAAGAAATATAACTTAATATACCAGATAGAGGAATATAATTAGAATGTTGTTATACATGCATATATTTATATATATATATATATATATATATATATATATATATATATATATATATATATATATATATATATATATATATATATATATATATATATATATATATATATATATATATATATATATATATATATATATATATATATATATATATATATATATATATATATATATATATATATATATATATATATATATATATATATATATATATATATATATATATATATATATATATATATATATATATATATATATATATATATATATATATATATATATATATATATATATATATAAATATATATATATATGTATATATATATATATAAAATAAAATAAAATATATATAAATATATATATATATATTTATATATATATATATATATATATATATATATATATATATATATATATATATATATATATATATATATATATACTCGTATATATAATTTAAACCATTACAACTGTACAGATATAGGTCATATTAATATAACTACCCTCGTGTATTTATTTCCTTATAATTTTGGTAGAGCATATGGTATTTTATTATTCATGTAGGTATTTCAAAGTTTATTGTTTTCTGCATAATAAAACGATGGAAATGGAATAAAAGAACACATGATTTAATTATTTTGAGAATAGTTTAGTGAGGGTTGTAAAAGTTTTATGGACACACGCACAAATACTTTTGGTAAAACATTCGAGCGATTGCTTTTGAATGTTTAAAACATCCCCTAAGCGGTCTAAGGCTTCATCGAATTGAATCTGAATTTTTAACATGTTTATCCCGGTTAATGAATAAACATTGCATCAGATGTTTGTGATAGTTAAAATTCGAAATCAAATAGAGGTATTTTATCAGTAGTGAATATTAAAACTTTATTAATAATTTTATCGTTAGTATAGCCTTACGTAAGCCTTGTGACTCTTGGTAAACACATTTGCGTAGATATTGTTACAATAGTAGTGAGTTTATACGTTAATGTTGCTCAAACATTGAGAAAATTATTTTTATCATTAAGTGATTCGGAGTCGCTTTGTGGTAGTATCCAACTCTTTTAATTTAAATTTTACTTGATAACTTCAACTTTCATATATTCTTAACATCTAAAAATCTATTGTGACACGTGTTTGGATGCATTTTGCATCATTTTTAAACACGGTAACATGGTGTTTGAAAATGATGCGGAGTACATGGGTACTCGGGTATTTAACGAGTAAAACTTAATATTAAAATATATCAATTTTCCACGTAATTGGTATGAATGCAGTATTTGGAATGGAACGAGTCTAACCAAAACGCTATTAACGATATCTTTGTAAGTTTGATTTGAACATTAAAAATATGGTTAAAAACTAGTGTGTAAAATGCTCCGACTCTCATAAGCTACAGAATAGCAATTTATCACCATGGAAGTTTATGTAAAAAAAATAGTTTCCCTTAAATTCATCGATTGAGAAATGAATCCCAAATTGTAAAACACAAAATCTATTTACCTATAATATTAACCCAGACTCAACACTGACTGGCAGTACAAATTATTTTGCTACCGCGAGTCTGTAGCGTAGTTATGACGCACAGAACTCTGCATAAGAAAACATGCAACGTATGCGATATTTTCTTAGCAAAGCTTTCTGCAACTTTAGGGAGAAAGCACAGCAAAATTCGGTTACATTCTCAGAATGTCTTGGAGAACAAACTGCTATAAGTTATATCTGTCATGCATGACTTAAATTGAAACTAGATACCACTTGCTTTAGTTTAGAACTTTAAATATAATTGATGAATCTCATAACGCTTAAACGCTGTCTAAAATACTCAATTTTACGATATAAGGAGTGACACTAAGTAGGTACCAAGTCTTTTTGTCGGGTTGTTATCCCGTGGTTAGTGTCATGCATTCTATATTTTGATACCAATTTTTAATAATTAGCTACGAAAATCGCATGAAATTGAAATATTTTAGGAAATTAAAAATATTTTTAAAACAATTGAAAAATTTCTAATTTAGAATTTATGCGAGTAATAAAAAAATGATCATTCTTTTTTCTTTGATTTTTATTCATATAATTTCAGAAATACCGTATATGAGCCTTATTTAGATAAAAATTAAGTGAGCATAATATGGAATCGTAACATTGTTATAATAATGTAAATTAATTATATGTATAGGTAAAATAAATTTATTTAATATAATTTATATTTGAAGCAATAACTTTGTGATTTTTTATTTTATAATTAAAATGTAACATTGTTTTAAAAATCACTATTATAATGATTTTAAAACAAAGATATATTAATTATAAATTGTATTTCTTTATTCCAACATGACAAAACAGTGCAATGAATGTGAATAATGTTACTATTAATGGGCAAATGATAATAATATTAAAATAAATTTTATATGCAAGAATGAAAATATTTAAAACACTCTGGGTATAATGGTTCTTCTTTACATTGTTTGCAAACGTAATGAGTTTTTCTGCAACACTCGATTTTTGTGGAACTATTTTTAGTGATCAAGCAAGTCTTTAATGAATTCACAATAAACAAATTCGTAAGAAAAGTGTTTTTTTTGACAATTTTGCGGTATTTTTGACACAACTATTTTTATGACTTCATATGAAGGGCTTAATATAGGAGAGGGTTAAAAAACTATAAGAAAATATTTATAGCAAATATAATACAAATCAAATGATGCACTCTTAAATGCTGCACCATAAAAGCTTCACCCAGTCGAGTTTTCGAAATACCAAATCAAAATACACGAAAAAACACTAGGTATCACTAGTTCAGGCAACACAGCACCAATAATTTAAAAAAAAATCTTATTAAATACATATTATTAACAGTTTAATATTGGTACTTTTACACTGTAATATTTATTTAATATCACCCTGGGCTGGTACCTGAAATGCAAGGCTGATCACCTTTCCTTCAAATATTTAACGATCAAGATAACACTACTTCTATACGATGCAGTGCCCTATGCACCATTGGGTGCGAATAAGGGTTAGAAAAAGAAGAATAATTAACAGTTTTAAATTACGACATATCAACGGGAAGTGACGTCATTGGACTACGTAAACTAGATCATGAATCAAGCTACCAACATTATGTATACAACATCCGATACAGCATTTCGAGACAATGCGCTAGAGATATAATAGTCACTTAGTATCGGAGAGACACTGAAAATTCTTCGAGTACCGCAACTGTGTGTATCAAAACTCGTAGTGGGGTACATAAATTATTCCACTCACAAATCCGCAGAGTATTTTATTGTAAAAGTACGATAAGTGCATCAGGTTCATTCCTCATCCTAGTGTCAGACGGGTTGGCTTCTGGCCAGAGTCGTGTGTTAATCCCGGCTGTCCGTAACCAGCTGGCTGCTCCATACTGCATGCTGTATCCTTACTACAATATGGCCCGCAAAACACAATCACCATTTTAAAAGCTTTTTTTAAATGATTTTGAAAATATACATTAATTCTTACCGTGACAAAGTATGTAAGAAAAATTTAAAAATATGGCCCACAAAATATAATCACCACATTTTAAAATGTTTTTTCTAATGATTTAAAAAGAAACATTAATTCCTTCCGTGGAAAAGTATGTAAGAAAAATATTAAAATCGGAAAGTCGTCAGTCGAAAATAAAGTATGCCCGAATTTCGTTTTCTTACATATGAAAAATATTTCAAGTATTTATTTCTAATTCAAAGTAATTATTTACTAAAATTTAATAAAGGTAATTATAGTTTTTTTTTTACTATGCAAGATTTTCACTACCCACACCCCGCCTACGTGATTTCTATTAAAAGCTTGTAACGAAACCACTTTATTTCAAGCAATTTTCAATGTAAAAAAGATTTTTAATTAATGTTTTACTTCGTAAATACTATTTCTTAAAATCTACTGTGACACGTGTTTCGATGCATTCCGCATCATTTTGAAACACCGTATTAACTAAGTAAAACATGAATTAAAAATGGATAGATTTTATCACAAAGTGACTGCCGAATCAATTAATGAAATTAAAATAAAGATGGTAAGAATATAATATAAAATACCTTTTAATTATACAACAGAGTTGTCAGTTCTTTTGTTTTGTTTAACATTAAAAAGATTGTACTTTTTGGTTCCACGGTAAGTACATTCATAATACATATTCGCATTTGTAATACGTATACGACCGACTCAAATGTTACACATTCGAATATATGTACTTAATTTATATTAGTGTTATATTTACCATTAATTATGAATTTACTGTTAACGCAAAATATAAATCTTAATTAAATATAAAAAACAGCCACTTTAAAATTTTTTTGGTGTTGCGATGATTGAAAAACTAAATCACAAAAAATAAATAAATAAACTCCACAAGTTTTGAAGCATCCATTACCTATCATAATAATATAGTAGAGCTGGAGCGGGTGGTGCAAATCGGACACGGTTACTGTCATTTATACGTTTATTATGCAAACCGAATTATTGTATTATTACTGCCAGCCTGCTGCCCGTCCACGATTGACTGATGCAGAATAAACTAATTTTTAACATTGGCCGGTGTTTCAAAACACGCTTAATTCGTATTTTACTTTTATTTAACGCACTAAATATGGTGTGCGGTTTCGAAAAACAAAACGCGTTGTATTTAATTTAATGGGATGCGCTTTTTTATGACATTTTGACAATTTTGCTCAATGGGAGATTGTTTTTTCTGTATTGGAAATAAATTGAAACTATTTTACAACTACCCGTTATTTTGTATTATAATGAAATAATGATTAATCATTTGATAATTGTGAAATTTGATATAAGTTTACATTCACTGTAATAAAGTATAATTTTATAGTTCTCTTCACGGCTACCCCTTCTATTTCAGTTTTTAAATTCGACCGGATAAACTGATGTCGCTTTCCGAGTATTGTACTCGTAAAATACGAAAATTATGATGATATTTTGACCTTACTACAAAAATGTACGTATTGACTCCTGCAGACAAGCCTTTAAAAGCAGATAATTTAGAGGTTATTCCTTTTTTTAAATTCCTTCTTTTATCTTGGTTCCAACCCTAATCTTTAGAAATGATGACTGCAGTAGGCAAAATAAATATAAAAGTAGACCGAATGCAGTCCAAATACGATCCTTCAGAGGAATGTGTGGCAAAACGATGAATAACAGATCTTGGAATGGTAAATTAACAAAAGAATACAAGGTTGAGATATGCATTATCAAATACTTTTTAAATTTTATATTATAAAATTTAAAAAGTTCAGTTGAGATTGTTTGGACACTTGGAACGAATGAGTGAGGAAAGAACGGTAAAATAAATTTATTCGGCGAATATAGTTTGAAAAAAAAACAGAGGAAGACCGAGGAAAACTTGATACGATCAGGTATGTTAAATACTTGAAAGAGGTCAGGACAGGAGTCGAAATAATCGACGGGTGTATATTAGGAGATGCATGAATGTGGAAGAGGCGAATAATGTTTGCAAAGACAGAGTTGTATGGCGTTCCATTTTCTCTGCCTACTACTACGGGGAAGCGACTCGATTGTTAGTTAGTTAGTTAGTTAGTTGATCCTTTTGTCAACTCCATGATTCACTTTTCACAACAGGAATCCGTTGTAGGAAATTTATACTTATTTAAAAGGTGTTTTCGTATATGTATAATCTCTTATACGGGATGTTCAAGTTTCAAGGTAGTTTAAGTAAGTGAACGTCGGTACGCAGTTTACATACACTTGAAAATATTTAATTATAATTGAACAACAAAGCTAATAAACACCCAATATAACCACTACATGTAAATTTTCCCCAGAGAACACAAACTCGTATCAAAGTTTAGTGTTTCCTCTACGATCTCCCATTGCGCGATTAGCACAACATGCTTCATGTGGAATTCTGTCTTTAGCGATATAATGTACTCTCGGGTAGCTTGCCAGGGCGACAAAATCGCGCAGAGCACAGAGGAGGTAGCCCGTCTAGCCTAGGGAAACCTCCGCCATAAGCTCGAGGGCTATTTAGTGAACTAACTTAAAATATGCTCATAATTTGGGATTAGCTACGGCTCCGTACCCTCAAAGAGATCTTCAGCATTGAAAAGTTACCCAAAAGATCTAATTATCAAAACTTTACTTCATAATTCACGCTGTTGTTGATAAATTACATATATAATAGATCACTGAAGTTTGAAATAGACTCTACAACACTCATTGTTTACAATGACTGCAAAATTTTGGCCCGATTACAGCGAAATACATGTTTTTTATTTAATTTTTACTTATTTATTGATTTGGCGTTTAATTTGTAGAATTATATTATCCACTGACACTTCGTGATGGAATTGCATTTTTAATTTATTATTAGATTAAAACCAATATTTTTAGCTTTTCCACTTTTTTATTTGACCAGCGACCGGGTTTCGTCGTTACCGACATCATCAGTCTGATGATGTCGGTAACGACGAAACCTGGTCGCTGGTCAAATAAAAAAGTGGAAAAGCTAAAAATATTGGTTTTAATCTAATAATAAATTAATTTGTAGATCTCCATTTTAATTTATGTATTAATTTTAAATCAAACACAGATTTTTTTAAAATTAATTTTGAAACCCTTACCGCACCCCAATGGTGCATAGGGCACTGCTTCATATAAACGCAGTGTTATCTCGGTCGATTACACATGAAGGAAAGGTAATCAGCCCTCCACTTCAGGTACCAGTCCAGTATAATATTGAATAAATATTACAGTGAAAAAATCACTTATATTTATTAAACCCCCCTGGGAATCGAACCCGGGACCTCCAGAACGGTAGGCGAGCATGCTGACCATTACACTACGGAGGCGGACATACAAAATTAATACATAAATTAATTTTTACGTACTTAATATCACTTATTTAATTTTTTAAAATCTATTGTTACACGTGTTTTGGTGCATTCCACACCATTTTCAAATACACAAGTTTCACAGTACATTTTTAGAAATAGTGGTATAAAGTAAGCAAAACTTAAATTAAAAAATGATACTATAAAGTTACTGCTGAATTGATAAATTAAATAAATAAATGAAAGCCGAATTCATGAATGAAAGTCTATCCTAATCTATTATTTTACCTTCATATGCTTTGCTAATGTTTGCTATATTGACGAGAATATTGAACTTATCGGTCATCTGGAACGTCCATAAAATCATTATACAATATTTGTATTGCAACTCTAGTCACTGTAATGACATTGAGAATGTTAATTATGTTTAAATAAAAAAAAAAGTATAACTTAAAATATCGCTTCACAGTCGAAGCGACCCTTACTAATTTAGTCTTTAAATTTTACCACTTTACTACTCATGTTGCTCTCCATAAAGTGTATCGAACTATTTTCATCAAACAAATTTCTACGGTTTTGTTAAAAAAAAAACGTTTTAACATTATAAATATTATATTTTACATCTCATCAAACATGAAGAAGAATATGAAAGTCTGGGCATTTACGGGTCTGACGACCGTCATAGGCTGGTTTAAGTGATCACTTTACACATGTGTAACATTCACCAATTTTACCCATTATTGACAACCACACTAGTCAAATTCTTAAAAGTTCTATATATATATGAACCAATTTTGAAACATTATTTTTGAATCACCAGAAATTCACTAGAGACGTCTATTGGTGAGATGAAAATAACCCATAATCCAGGATTCGGACCTCACATACTAATAAAAGAGTTTCTGCTCAATGAAAAGCTTCTTTTTATCTCACCAATAGATGTTTCTAGTGAAATTCTAGTGATTCAAGAATAATGTTTCAAAATTGGTTCATATACATATATAGAACTTACAAGAATTTGAGTAGTATGGTTGTCAATAATGGGTACAATTGGTGAATGTTACACGTGTGTAAAGTGATCACTTAAACCAGCCTATGACGGTCGTCAGCTCCGTAAATGCCCAGACTTCCATATTTTTCTTCATCTTTGATGAGGTGTCAAAAAATAATATGAAAATTAACATGCCTTGAATATATTTTTTAATTGGCGGAAATCGAACCAACCATGCCAGTTTCGCAGTCTAGCGCCTAATCAATTACCATGACTCCTGTCAGTTATATATAAGACTTGAATATACATAAGTGTCTTGCAAATATTCCAATTCTGCCAAAGGGGTGTGAAATATTCTCAATAATTGAACCGAAACAAAATATTTGTGGAGAACGTGAGGTTAGGGTGTGTATGTGCACATATTATTGTGCACATGTGTTATATTTATGTATTGGTTTAGTCGGTAGAGGGTAGCTGGGTTACCAAGATGTAATTACACCTATCAATATGTGGGCAGCCCGCCTCTGGTCACGGTCATAACTCAAACAATCCCTTGCCAAAGGCTCTTTCAGGGGAATATGCAGCTTCATTGCATTTTCTCCGTATATCGCAGTACCTTACTTGCTGTGTACATATGTACATACGAGATGTAAATAACTACGAGTAATAGCGACTGGACTATGCTTCGATAAACTCTAATAAAAATGTCAGAAAAACACATTTTTAAATATTGTTTACTATCATATGATAATTAAAGTTTATATTATAATGCGTTACAAAAAGCAATAAACAATACAAACACATTATATTAATATAAAATATTTGGCGTTTAATTTGCAAAACCCAATTTTAATTTATGTATGAAATGTTGAATCAAACACTGATTTTTAAGAACTACTAAGTTGTATTTTACTGTTAAAAAAAAAAAACATAAAAATCAATTTTGTGATACTTGTTTCGCCTAGTTGTGCCATTTTCAAATGAATGTCAACAACTAACAACCGATGTCAATAATTGTCACAAAATATGTTATTATGTGTTTTTTTAAACAATAAAATACTTAGTAGACTCAAAAAATTAGTGTTTGATTTAACATTTAAACCACAAAATGAAAAATAAAATAAAACACAAATACAGGTTGATTTGACTTTCTACCAGTCTTTCTTCCAGAATTATGATGACAATTTCTATAACAAATGAAGAAAGGTGAACTGGGTAATACTTAAAAACAGTTTTACACAATATTGAATGGAAAAATAATCGAACCAAGATATTATTTTCTTCAAATTTAACTTTTCTAAAATACCACTTAATGAGTTTTATTTTATTACACACGACTAGTCCCAAAAACTACCAATGTTTTCATCTACAGTGTAGTAAAACATATCGCAAACATTTTCCTGAAAAAAGTAACAAGTACGAATAGCAAATTCATATGCATATATTTAAAATGTAAAATGACTTCTTTTAGCGCTTATCCGCACCTAAATGGTGCATAGGGCATTGTACCGGATCAAGGATGTGTTAAGCCAATCGCTGATTATATTAAAGTACCTAGCGCACAGTTAAGCGCTTCAGAAAAATGAAGATTAAATTACATTCTTAAAACGAATGATCAACATGATATGCTCGATTAGAAAGGATGCTCACAGGAATTTTGCATTTATTGTTTTAATACTTTTGTGGTTCCAGACTCCAGTATCGCAGACTCCGTGTCGAGAGTTTATAGCTTTAAGCCCACGTTACCACAATTAGAAAAGAAACTTTGTAAGATATTGTATATGTGCCTAAATAAAGTATGTATATGTTTTGGTTTCCAGTATATTTTAAAAGTAACGGGAAAGTCGTATTTCAAGGGATGGATATCCTATTGAATGTCATGTTGGGTGTGTTACAAAATCGCACTAATGAGGCTTCTCTTTGCCTTCAATTAGGTTCTTTATTAGTTTCGCGCCACGACGGGCGACGCTGCCAGTGTGAAATAAGCATCGTGGCATACTCACACACATACACACATATGCAGGTACTGCGACCCCCTCACTGCAGATATATCCTACTGCACGTGCGCTCCTGGCAGGAGCAAAGGTCGTAAGCGGCTAACGAACAAAACCGGGAAGCAATGCCGAATCCTTTGACAAATAATAATGGATTACCCTCTTAAACTTCTCTATTCCTGGCAAAGATTACGTTTAATTGGGAAAAAGTTAAAGAATAGAGAGCCGATAAAATTTAATGGATTGTATTGGAAAGCGTTTTTCTTACTTTTTTTTTATTGTAAAAAGGTATTTGTAAATGAAATTTTTATCGATTTTTCATTTGAATTTTACTCGCTAAATATCAATATATCTTAAAATCTATTATAACACGTGTTCCGACGCATTCGGCGTCTTTATCACAGTTGTTTATTTTTCGTGTAGTCACAAGTTGTCACATCACATCAACATTTAATAATGATGATGAATGCATTGAAATACGAATATGTGTCATGATATATTTGATAAAATAGTGGTATTCAAAAAGTAAAAATTAAATAGAAAATGGGCAGATATTACAACAAAATGATTTTAATGAACGTGACAGTGAACATATCAATTAAAATAAAAATAAAAAATGGAGATTTTTTGTTAATAAATGTGCTAAAATAAATTGTTAGAAATCTTATAAGGCATGGTTTATCAGTTAGTACTAACGAATCATGCATACAAAATATAAATTTATTAAAGATTTGAAGAGAAAAAACTTTAAATCACTTTTTTGTTCAAAAATATTATTCTTTTGGATTACAACGTTTTACAGCAGAGGGGATTTTTTTGTATTTTTAAGTAAATAATCTTGTGATCTTTCATTGAAACTGGTTAAAGAACTTATAAATATGCTTTTGTGTAAAATTTCCCACAAATCCTATCTTGAGTCACGAGCAGAAAATAAAACTCGATAGCAAAGGAATAAATTATATTACTTAGCAGTTTATCAGAACAATTCGCGCGTATTAGCTATTTGTAATGCGTCTTTGTTCTTTTTAAGACTTGGCCCAACTTCGTACTTTTTCTCCCGAGCATTGCGACTGGAACTTAACGCCGACCTCTCGGCTGGTAATTACCGAAAGCTCCCGACAAAGCCAAGGTTTTATTACTTTCAGATTTATGGCTTTTCTAGTTGCCGGTCCCCTTTGTCTCCCGTTCGCACCTAACGACTGTTTTACCCAGACCTGTCGATTGCTTTATTTTACTCGTACTTGCACCCAATAATCTCGACGGAATCGATACGATTGGGGTATAAATTCGATTGAAAAGAAAAGAATCGAATATCTGCTTTGTATCATTTGATTGAAAAAGATATGAGGTGCAAGGAATTCTCCTGTTTTTTTATTTCTATCCATACCCAGATGATGCATAGGCCACCATAACTCAATTTTTAAAATTGTATTTCTTCTTTCTTCTTAACATATCGTGTCGGGTCCCCCTGGCGTTGTCTATCGCTTGTGAGAAAATGTCCCTATTTTAGGCAGTCTAAAACAACTCCTCGACGCTCCAAACTCCTGTCCAATTGTGTATATTATGAAGCCAGGAGATCCGCATTCTTTCGACACCTCTTCGACACTCGATCTTATCCTTGATGATCATTTGGAAGAGCTTATACCTTTTTCATCTTAGCACATGTCCCAAATAAGACACTTTCCGGGTTATAATATTAGTTTCCTATTCACTCTGGCTCTTTAGAGAACTTTTACATTGCTGACCATAGCCGTCCAGGGTATCCTAAGCATTTTTCGATGCATCCACATCTCAAACGCCTCCAGCTGGTTCACACTACTCATTTCAACGTCCGCGCTTTAACTCCATATTATAACACTGACCATATGTAGCATTTGACCAACCGTTGCGTATGCTTCAGGTTGAGATCGTCGTTACATAATGTTTATCTCATTTTGTAGAAAGCGGCCATTTTGTGTTTCTTTATTGAATGCTTGTATCGCTCCTTTCTATTATACGGCTGTGAAACATAGTACCTTACAAGGGTCTAAAGCAACCGGATACTGCTATATAGGTGCAACCGAAGAATTTTTGGCATTGAAGGTTTGATTTTGAGAGAAACAAGGAATTAAAGTGAAGAATCCATGGTCACAACCAAGTGTTCAAAAAAATTTCGGTTGTCAAAAATTTTTGTTTGTCTTGTCTTATTATGGGTCGATTACATTATTTATTATAATCAATTTATATTATCCACTGACACTTCGTGATGGAATTGCATTTTTAATTTATTATTAGATTAAAACCAATATTTTTAGCTTTTCCACTTTTTTATTTGACCAGCGACCGGGTTTCGTCGTTACCGACATCATCAGACTGGTGATGTCGGTAACGACGAAACCCGGTCGCTGGTCAAATAAAAAAGTGGAAAAGCTAAAAATATTGGTTTTAATCTAATAATAAATTATTATAATCACTTAAATTCAACGAAATGTAAATGAGTGGTGTATGGCAATACAACGTTGGAAACTGTAGCTGGTGACTGCTATCGGACGTGGTGGGTTTGTGTGTGCTTACGGAAAATAACGCCAGGATCGTGACCCGGCTGTGGAATAACTTTATGAATGGGAAAGTCTTCTGGGTTAGTTATGTCATGTTAGTGGCGTAATTTATGATCGAAGCAGAATTAGCGGGAAGCTTGTAAATCCCCCATTCGTAAAAAGTTATTTGCAAAAAGCAACACCGCAAATTACCATAAAACTTTTCATTGGTAGCAGAACGCGAATTGCTCCAGTTTAACTGGGTGGAAAAATAACGATATTGGATTAAAAGGTTAACCATTCTTAAAAACGAATCCATATATCTTAAATTCTTCAGTAAATAGCTTTTCCTTTTTTTAACCGTTGCAATCATTATTTTTTTAGAAACTGTGAACATGAAATAAATCATATAAAATAACCTTTTATTCAAATTTTACTGCCCGTAAAAAAATAACGATGGAAACCCATGGATTTTTTAAGAGTACTTACATTTTAAATTTGAGCATTAAAAAAATAAGATGCAGTAACATTTTGAAAATAGTTATCCTTGGTATTATATTTAGTTGGTGCCATTCTTTATTTGTTTTTTTTTCTTTCCAGTCATCAACTGGTTTTATCTAAGCTTAATTCTTAACAAATGTAGATTAATAAGTAAAACTCAAAACATGTAATGTAGTTAACGTGAAGCGATTGGCAATTATAATAAAAATAAACGAACATATTTTCTGTGTAAAAATATGTTAAGATTTTCAATACGGTTTGATTTTTAAACAGCATTTAAAAAAATTAAAAAGCTGACCTCTGAAGATCTCTGCTGCATGCTCAATAATAATTTATATTAAAAGCGATCAAGTATTAAATTTAACCAATAAAAATGACAAAATATTAGTGTGTAAAGTATACATTTATTGAATGTAAATGTTATATTTACAACTTAATGCGAGGTAAGATTGCCAATTCAAGGACAGATTTTTGATCAAAAATATAAAAAGTCTTTTGCGATGTGGATGTTCAATAATGGGCACAAAAGTGAACGTTACACAAACTAACAGTGTAAAAGTAATAACTCAAACCCGGTTTGAATCTAACAAACCAGTTTGTTAGATCTAGAATGCTCACACTTCCATCTTCATTCGTTTTAAAAACGACATATACTTTTCTCAGTTGAGAAACTATAATATAACATACATATTTATATTGATTTATCATCCTAAGGGTTAATAATCCAATATCTGATAATAAAATAAAAGGGTTATTTCATGACCTAAAAATTGTGATTAGTTTTTTCTATGAATGATGTGTTTCGACTAGGGATTTCATAAGTGATGTTCAATTTTATTGTTAAACTGATTAGTAATTAATAATATAAATGTGATTTTTTTCAGAATCTATCCAATATTAAATCTTATAATATACATAAAAAGTATGTTTAAAACGTTGTGTAATATTGTTTATATTAATCACCCCTGTAAAATATGAGAATATCAACATAAACGGTTTAATCTCGGATAAACCTTTTATATAAAATGCGGGCTATAAAATCGCTCAATGTGTTGTGTAAGAAATAACACGGAAAATCATTCGCGTGTGAAGTACGCAAATGATGTTTTTCCATATATTATAACAGCCATCCGAAATCTGTTTGAATACATTTTGGTATCGAATATCTTAAAACAATTTTCATGCTAAACGGATCGTTTTTTCCATCATTCCTTAGCTTTTTTTTGTCTTAAAAGCTTTCCATTGTGAAATGAATAAGGGTATATTTAAAAGTGTTTTTTTTACATTTCATAAAATTTATTTAAAAAAATCGTATAAGTATGCCTCTAAATGTTAAGCTTTGTTTTTCTTGAAACCATTACCAACAAACAACTTTATATTGGACACTGTACTGCATAGGTCCACGGTTATTATCTCTAATTATAGAAGTTTATTTTCATATTAAAAATTTCTGCTCAATAATAAAAAAGCCTCTTCATCTCACCAATAGACGTGTCTAGTAAAAAATCTAATGATTCAAGTTTAATGTTTCAAAATTGGAAAATGTACATATACTTATATAGAACTTCCACGAATTTGACTGGTGTGGTTGTCAATCATGTGTGGAATTGGTGAATGTTACACGTGTGTAAAGTGATCACGTTAACCAGCCTTTGACGGTCGTAAGCCCTGTAAATGACCTACTTCCATATTATTCTTCATCCATGAATCAGTAAGCATAATATACTCGTATATCGATAGATCGTGATATCTTATCAGTATCGTGAGATTCTCCTCTTTGCAGTTCGTATTCAAAGGTACATAGTTTACATTTGGGTATGACACAAGAGAGGTCCATCCCCATCGGCCCACATCTGCATTCATGCCTCCGTATCCAGCACCCCTTGATGTCTCGGGATCAAGCCAACTGTGACAATTTAATTGAATGATGGGCGCAAGGCGGTGTATAGCACATAACATCATGTTATATAACGTGCATTAAGTGGTTTATGGCTTGACCGTTCAGATACCTACCCTTCGTGCCTTGTTAGGCAATACATATATCTGGATCAAAGGCATTGATAAGTAGGTACTGACTTCATGTCTGGTCACAAATATTGACGGAGTATAAGGATTTTTATTTACGTTCTGAATTCGAAGCATGAATATTCGTTTATTACATTATTTTTTGATATCTCATCAATGATGAAGAAGAATATGGAAGTCCAGGCATTTACGGGGCTGACGACCGTCATAGGCTGGTTAAAGTGTCACTTACACACGTGTTACATTCACCAATTCTACCCATTATTGACAACCACACTACTCAAATTCTTGGAAGTTCTTTATATATATGAACCAATTACGAAACATTGTTCTTGAATCACTAGAACTTCACTAGAAACATCTATTGGTGAGATGAAAAGAAGCTTTTACTAAGCAGAAACTTTTATATTAGTATGTGAGGTCCGAATCCTTGATTATAATCACATACATGAGAAACGTCAGTAATATCACATTCATTTTTATTTTTTAGCTTTTGACCAATTAATTTATTTTTACATTTTGAGTGTCCAAATACTTGTTCACAAATCTGTATTATATCCAATTACATGAGTGTTATTCATTTTATTTTTCATATAATTTTTTGACATCTCATCTTAGATGAAGAAGAATATGGAAGTCTGGGAATTTACGGCATCCCGTAAATTATAACGCATTTTTCTTAACGGGCATTCGACCGCTGGTCTTTTTTTAATATTTTTGTTATAAGACATATAAGCACTGCAAAGTAATTGAAAAAAGATATTCAAAGAAAAAAGATTGAAGTTTTCAATATGTGGAGGAGTCAATTGATGTTCCAACATACTAAGAAGTAGTGCAAGAATTAGGACTGCCAATGGATGGTTAGAGACATGAGATTTCGGCAGAATAAAAATCATACAATCCGACAAATTATAAACTCAAAAAATGATTCTTTAAAAAAACAGCAAGGATATTCACAACTGATTTTTTAAAGAGGTTGTGTTATGATATATTATCAAAAATGTATAAAAATATTAAATTAAAATTAAAAGTTTTTCATTAAAAAATCATTTATAGATCATTGACATTTTTTAAAAAATTATTGCATAAAACATTCAGGTATTCTCAATATGGCAATACATATGTAGGTTTAATAAGACTACCGGTTCAATCCATTTTTTGCCGTTATGCGATAAATCCGTATAAAGAATTCATTGGTGATAGTTACATTTTTCAGCAGGTGAGTTGGGTTGAATTTGGGGTTTTTAGAATATTTAATGAGAACACGGTTCAGTAGCGTATCGTAAAAGTTATTTTAAAAAATCTTAATTAAAAAAAAAGATTGATTGATTTTGGGAATCGCTTTTGTTTACAAAAAAAAGCTAATGATTATTTGTTCAAAATCCCATCAAAAGTTATTTACTGGTTGCTTTAAAAATTTGACACAACGTGGTATATAAATACGAGCGTGTTGTATACATAACAACGAAACCAGTTAAAGTATTGTTTAATGCTATTTTTAACGCAATGGCAGTGCCATCTGTTGAAAGTAATAATTCTTAGAGTTTACTAAGAACAATCTGAGGAGTATAACATATTTTTTTTACAAATATTGCCTTTTAAATAGTATGGCGAATTTTGAAGTTATCTTTATGAATTTTTTGTGCAAACATTTTAACAAGGAAAATAAAGAAAGCGTAATAAAAAATTTTAAATAATGAAAACGATAAAACGAAAGCATATATTTTCTTATTGGACATAAGTCAGCAATTTATCGATTAATTCTGTCAGTAGTATTCAAGTAACATTTTCAAATAGGTCGAAAATGTCCCAATTCAATAGAACCGTCATGCATGCCGCTGCAATGCCTTCAATACATTCATACTGACTGATCAATATCAGATCTTATTGTACTCGTTTCGCTGCTCTGGCACTTGGCCTACATGCACGTCACGGGATATAATTGCCTGTTGGGAATTTACTTGACTCTGAATACACCCCTACACTGAATCTCAAACCGCCCCCGCCCCCATCCCCTCGATCCTTGACTCAGATGAACTGTCAGGACTTCTATTGCCAACAAAAGAGGCGCCTTTCACCCAGGACCTTGTTATCCGAACAAACATAATGATTTTCCTTTTAAGATCGATTATGCGTGGATCATTGTGTATTTGAATTATGTTTTCATATTATCTCCTTATTCCTGTATGCATATCATGTTTGCTAACACATGTCAATATTTAATACCATAATATTTATTTCACCAAGAAGGTCAAGAATAAAAACGGATTTAATTTACGAACCAAATTGAAAGGAAAATAAATATATTTTTAAGATATTTATTGTAATTGTAATTGATATTTATTATATTTAAGTTACAAAGTCGTAAGTTTTCAAGATTCATGTTGTTAAACTTTTTTTAAAAATATACTTACGTCAAATCAATAATTATGTATTCCATTAAAAATTATGAATTAAAAATAAGCCGCGATATTTTTGATAATCTCAATTAAATGGGGAATAACGACGTGGGAAATCTTTTTTCTTAATCATGTAAGATAAAAGCTTTATTTGAAAATTTTGTACTGAGATTTTTTAGTAGAACTGCATTTTGTATAGTAAAACAAGTATAAAGATTTTTTTACTTTTATTTTATTTGACCAGTCGCCGGATTTCATCATTACCGATATCCGTTCTGATGAACAACATTCCATCCAACGCCGAAACACGGTCACTGATCAAATAAAATAAAAGTGGAAAAAAACAATACAGTTATTGTTTGATTATAAATAATCACAAATTTTGACCATTTAAAGGTTATCACATCAATCTGTCCACAAATTTGGCTACATATTACGTATTTCTAGTCCTTAATTCGTTTGATAATTTGGCATCTTGAACGAAACATAAACCCAAAAAATGTAACCAATACTATCCCAATCGGGTTATCTAAAAAGTTAATGTTACCATTCAGTCACACCTCTAATAATAATGTTCAAAAAATATAGTGTCGGAATGTTTTACAAATATTCAACCAATGCAATCAAAGTTATTCCGCTCAATCAATGGTAAAAATGTATAAAATGTCTACATCAATTTCGTTAAACGAATTAAGGACGTAATATTTTTTTATATTTCTACTGGTATTTTTCCCGGTTGTTCCCGTCTTCTTGTTTTCATCAATTTACAGATTCATTTAAATACAATGTTACACTAATTTGTTTATTCATACTGTGATTGATTATGAGTGATATTTATTTTTTCATTTTTATGTAGACAAGAAGTACAAGAGTGTACACAAGGTATAAAAAATAAACAAATAAATCAAACACACATACTATCAAAGTAAAAGCTTTTTTTCATAAAAAATAATCGAATATTATCAGCCTACCCTTGTAACTTAAAAAATATACATCCATGCACTATGAAATTCTGATTCTGATGTGAAATTATTAAACATTGAAAATACTGAACTAAATATATCAAATCATTATTTTTAGTTATGTTTTCGTAAAACTTCATCGCGTGTATTTGAGTAAGGTAAATTTTCGTACATGAGAAGCCCATTGTACGTAAAATAAACTCAAACATATAAACAAATGTACACGCAAGTCGGTATTTACACGAGAAAAGTTGAGGACATTTTTACAAGACGTAGCTTTGTAATTCGTTTGATTTATGATTGAAAGCAAGTTACGAGATCAAAGTTTTACAAAGCCCCTCCAAGATACAATTATTCATAAATATTTATATTTTATTGTATTCAGAAATATACATTTCAAAGGACATTTTTTTAGAATATGTCACGCGTAGAGGAAGTGAAGATTGCACCTCATTGGATGGCATAATTTTAATATTTGATTCTTTCCTCACGCGACATTTAAGGCTGCTTCAAAATCAGGCTATCATTTCTTGAAGACATAAAAATGCTATGTATTTTTTGTTACTCAGTATCTTTATATGATTAATCATTTTTTAAAATATTTTTTTGGAGAGTGTTATTTTAAAATTTTTTGGAGCTTTCTTTCAAAGTGTGTAGAATCTAGTACATCAAAACACATTTTTGCCTATTTGAATCCATACGTAAGACAAAAATAATAATTGAATATCGCAGATGACGCATTTGACACTTTATCAGGGACAACTTTCATATCGATACGTCATAAAAATCGTTAAAACGGTATTAATAACATAATATTTTACCACAATTAGTAAAAGCCATGAAATAACACGTAAATAATGGATTAAAATAAGTTCACCATTTCGCTAAATATTTTTAAAACAGGCTGAGCCGCGGAAGAAACGCTTTGCATAATCGACATATTGCGAGAAGGATGAGCAGGATTGTGTGAGAATATTCGACACTTCACATAAAGCGACGATTCGAAATATTCGAGACGAAGAAAAAAGATTGTAGGGCGTGGGGTTCACATGCCAGAGGGCAGATGGAAGGGTGCATAAAATTGAATCGGAAATTACTGAGCGACAACAAACAGATTTATATTGAGCTGAGACGAGCGCCCAACGGGCTGCTCGGTGTCAAGGGTTTTATTAAGAAGAAACTCAAAATCTAGTCAAAGTCCGTTAAATGAACAAAATACAAAGAGGACTGAATTTTTTCTCTATAAGGAAATAATCTTATTTCTTAAATGAATTGTGATAAATCTTTATTAGTGTCATACTCTTGTGTGTTATTCTTTGAGTGAAAAAAGTGCGAAAACGATGGAATTTATTTTTAAAACAAGTAAGAATTTAATGGGCAGCTTATAACAATCAAACAACTTCATGCTTAATCAATCGTTATTTGTGAATTAAAGAGCAACTTTCACATAATACCTCCCAGCAAAGCACATAAATCACAATTAACACACGTTATGGTAACTTACATACAACTACTCGATCTAAAATCCTGAAACGCTTAAAAACTTTGATTACTATGCAATAAAATTGTTCAACCTGCTTTCATTATTCATAAAGTAATTTAAAAGTAAAACTTAGTAAAAAAAACCCTTATTATAAATAGATAATGGAGCTGAGTAGATCAGAAATAGATCGCATTATTTGGCTTAATCGTATTTGATTGCATCTAATATACAATTTTATTTCATGTAGTTTTTTATCTTATTTTTTGACATCTCATCAAAGATGAAGAAGAATATGGAAGTCTGGGCATTTACGGGGCTTACGACCGTCATAGGCTGGTTTAAGTGATCACTTTACACACGTGTAACATTCACCAATTCTACCCATTATTGACAACCACACCACTCAAATTCTTGGAAGTTCTATATATATGAACCAATTTAGAAACCTTGTTCATGAATAACTAAAACTTCACTAGAGACATCTATTGGTGAGATTTAAAGAAGCTTTTTATTAAGCAGAAACTCTTATATTAGTATGTGAGATCCGAATCCCGGATTATAATCACACACATGAGAAACGCCAGAAAATACCATTTTCATTTTTATTATTAAGCTTATAATTTGACCAGATAATTTATTTACAACATTTTGAGTGTGTCCAAATACTTGTTCACAAAATCTGGATTATCTCCAATTACAGGAGTTATTTTCATATTATTTTTTGACATCTCATCAAAGATGAAGAAGAATATGGAAGTCTGGGCATTTACGGGGCTTACGACCGTCATAGGCTGGTTTAAGTGATCACTTTACACACGTGTAACATTCACCAATTCTACCCATTATTGACAACCACACTACTCAAATTCTTGGAAGTTCTATATATATGAACCAATTTAGAAACCTTTGATGAGATGTCAAAAAATAATATGAAAATAACTCCTGTAATTGGAGATAATCCAGATTTTGTGAACAAGTATTTGGACACACTGAAAATGTTGTAGTTTTTTATCATTTCAAATTAATGAAAAGTATTAGAAACTATATTTATAGGCATATAAATACAGAACAAGTTAACGTTCGTATACTAGTTCATATGAACAACAATTGTAGAATGCAAAGAATGTTGGATATAAACATGAGGAAATTAGAATTTTCGCTGTAATGCAATTACTAACCTAATTAGATTGCTAACAATACACCTTTTTCGACATTAACTTATTTTCTAAGCGTGTAAAGGTTATTTCAAAACATTTTTGACAAGATTTTCCTCTCAGTCATTCCAAAAAGGG
The DNA here is from genome assembly GCF_059751285.1 of Brachycentrus maculatus. Lineage (NCBI taxonomy): Eukaryota > Metazoa > Arthropoda > Insecta > Trichoptera > Brachycentridae > Brachycentrus > Brachycentrus maculatus. Next base: position 141,978 of record NW_028281231.1, read on the forward strand.
ACCGAATTAATCTTTTATAGGATTTCATCCTAAGGATGGAAGGAAAATACAGAAAAAACCTTTTAAATCTTTCCGTATAATGATACAGAGTGTGACTGCTGAATCAAGGATTGTTGGAAAATTCTCCCCCTTAAGGAAGATATTAAAGGTGCAGGATTCGCTTCCCTTGCAGAAATGCGAAGGAGGAAAATAATGACTTTGAAAACATTGACAAATATTTGCCTGACTATTTGGAGCCAAAAAGTCTCAATTTTGTTTGGGCAAAACGCTTGTTTCGGCGAAACAGTAATTTAATAATTGATCATGTAAATAATTATATTTTTTATTTGAAAGATGCAATATTCTCTCAATTTCATTAGTTGATTCAGTAATCACATTACAGTGATATCAATCCATTTTTAATTTCAATGTCACATGGTAAATACTTAATTTTTCTTATTTTATTTGTAATAAGTATTTTGATGCATTTCATTTAATTTTCAAGCACTTCACATGCAGGCTAAGTTATGTTTATGTTTTTAATTTCAATTTTACTTGGTTAATACAACTATTTCTTCAAATCTGTAATAATATATTTTTATTCCGACATAGATTTAATGAATACTGGAAAAATAAGTAAGACTTAAATTAAAAAATGGTAAATATTACTCCCGACACAATTTAATAAACTCTTGTATTTTTGAGATGTTGCAGTATTAATTTAAGGTAGGAGCTTATTAAAAAAATAATGATTGGAAACATAAACAAAAGAGGGAAGGTATTTTTCATTTTCAAACTGTTAATAATCAGTTTATCACTGTATATGATTTTATATGATTTTCTACATTTTATAGTGTTGAATTTTATAAAATTCAACGTTTTCAAATATAGGATTATAATATGTAAAAGCAATTACAAGTGAAATTTAAATAAATAAAAATATTCGCTAATTTTCTCTAAACAAAATGTTATATTTTATATATTTTATTATTTAAATATATTTCTTATTTAAGTAAAAAATGATGCACATGTCGCTCACTCCTTTCAAGAACGTCATAAATCAAAAATCGTCTATTTTCAGTTGTGCACGTTTTCGGAATGCCCAAAAAATTTACTTTATCCTAGCAAAAGCGGCATATTTTTAATTTAATATTTAACCGCTACAGGGCAGAAAGTGTTGTTTTTTCATTTTGAAGAAAATGTATTGTTTAATTATTTTTTTCAATAAACTAAATATTTTTCAAATGGAGACCAAAATTTCAGATTTTACCTAAAAAGATCTGTTGCACAGTAAAAAGTTCAGTAAGTGGCTTGATTTATATTTTTAATACATTTTATTATATTTTTAAACTTTAAAAACGTTCTCCTGAAAAATCAAGTATTTTGATTTATGACGTTCTTGAAAGGAGTGAGCGATGTATGCACTTGATTTGTACTCCGTGATCCTTCAATCCCGCCAAAAGCTTATTTATCAAAACAATAAGCATGTTTGTTTTAAAAGTACGCAATTTGCAGCCAACGTCATCCACCACCCCTATTCAGTGCAAGTTTTCAACTGAGTTGACTAATCCCACAGTCGGTGGAGCTGTCAATCAACATTCGTTAAGCCGGCAGTTTATATAGCGGCAGGTTCGTTTGCTTTGAGCGAGCTCGGCTGCCAAATATACCTTAATTTTACACCCACTTAATCGGACGGATGAGGGCCACTGAAATTAAAACTTTAAAAGCTTTTTCGGAAGCTCTAATTAATTTTTAGAAAATGGTGTTCATATTCTCTTTCCCATAAATAAAAACTGTAGTATACAAAGTTATTCTTTTCTTGAATGTTTTCCGCAGATACTTTGTGATACATTTTATAATATCTTTATAAAATTAATTTACATTGTTTTCACCACTTTTTTATTTATACAATTTAACCTACCGGTTGCAAAAACATTTAAAAAAATACTCTCACCAAAAACTTCTACACACTCTATAAAAATCCTAAATGTTATTTTTACTATACAATTTAACCTACCGGTTTCGACGATACCTTGTCATCATCATAAAATGATATTGTCGAAACCGGTAGGTTAAATTATATTAATAAAAAAATGGTGAAAACAAAGTTAATTAATTTTATAATGATACATAGTATTCACTCGACGTCCCAAACCGATTGACGACGTTTTATTTTTTTTTATCGATTATTATCATCATCATCATAAAATCATCCGTGTCTTTTAAGTGTCCTTGAGGTAATATGTTATTTTACAAAAAAAGCTATATTAATAATCCAAATTACATATTATGATATTACTAAAATATTATTTTATATTAGTTATTATTTTTTTATTTATGATTATACCAAACCTTGAGGTGAAGTATAAAAGCATCTAAGATTCATATGCTTTAGACGTTTTATAAAATGTAATGGAATAAAATTAAAGTTATATAGATATACTTAAGTATGTAAATAACTTGGAAGTGATCAGGTCGTCAGAAGTCGGAATAATCAACGTGTATGTATGAAGAGAAGGATGAATGTGAAAAGGCGAAGATTGTTTGTGAAGACATATTGTTGTGGTGTTCTATTCTCTCTGCCTACCCTTGTTGCGAAGTGACATCATGGTTAGTTAGTTAGGTAGTTATATATAAACAAGCTCTACGTCAGCGTGAGTACTGTAAGTGACCCAGCTGTATGGGTATTTTTTAAAAAATACGTTGGGTTTTGTGTTATTAATTTTTTTTATTTTTTATCCATTTACAAAGCATTTCTAGAGTACTTATTTTTCCTTCAAACTAAACAATCATCCATATTTAATTCATGGTTTACTAGGGAAATATTGGTGAAAGTAATAATAGTATTTACCAAGTAAAACATGAATTTAATAAGGATAGGAGGTATTTATAGATTTGGTGTTTTATTTGTAGAACTCCAATTTGATTTACGTATCAAATATTAAATCAAACACTGAATTTTTGAGTCTACTAAATTGTATTTCATGGTTTAAAAAACATTAAAATCAATTTTGTGACAAGTGTTTCTCCTAGTTATGGCATTT
>NW_028281231.1:147500-212500 GCF_059751285.1 Brachycentrus maculatus
ACTGTCATATTTTTAGGGTGAATTAAAATTTATAATCTTCATACTATCTAATACTACTGACCCTTATTCACAACCAATGATGTATAAGACACTGCATCAAACAAAGGCAATATTTATTCAAAAGTTTATTATTTGAAGGTCTAGGTGATCAGTCCTTTGCTTTAGGAACCAATCCATAGTATAATATAATATATGAATGAAAAAATACTTGCATTTATTTAGGGAATTGAATCCGAAGCTATCAAAATTGTAGACAAATGCGCTAACAACTACTCTTAAATAAATTCCTATAATATAACAAAACAATTACTAGTTTTTTCCACATTTATTTTATTTAACCCATAACAAGATTTCGTCATTACTGACATCACCAGACGAATTATGTCGCTAACGATGAAACTCGATCACTGGTCAAACTACCATATATGGTTATTATTGTATTAAACTTAAATCTTATTCTTATATGAAAAATTTCGTTTTGTTTTAGTAAATCTTCTCATAATAAATGCACGTACAATCGGGTCTTGCGTATATTAAGGAATAATTTTAGAAGGGTGTCCTTGGATTGTTTTTCTGACGATGCTGATATTTTTTTAAAACATGTTAATAACAAAAACAAAAAAAAAGGTCAGTGTTCAATTTACAGTATTTTCTAATGAATAGGTCGCTAGTTCATAAAACACGGAAATGAAATTAAAATTAAGAAAAGTGTGTTAAGATGGTTTGGACATGTGGAACGTATGAATGAGGAAACAACGGTTAAACAAATTTATGAGGCGAATGTAGTTGGAAAAAGGCACAAGACTTGGCACAATCAGGTATGTCAAATATTTGAAAACGGCCGGGTCAGGAGTCGTAATAATCGTCGGGTATATATGCGGAGATGCATGAATGTAGAAGAGACGAATAATGTTTACAAAGACAGAGTGGTGTGGCGTTCGATTCTCTCTGCCTACCTCTGCGGGGAAGCAACGTGATGGTTAGTTAGTTAGTTAGAAATTAGAATAATATCAAATACTTTTTGTTCTCCTATATAACAGCGTACGGTAGATTAAATGTAAATATTCGAGACAAATATGAAGCGAAAATTAATTACAAATTCGGGGGATCATTATCAAATTATCGTTAGTGTACAAAATGGTCGTTCGGCGTCTTGGGGTAGGTGCCCTCGGTTCGAACAATAGCGAAAAAACAAAAGCGAAGGTAGGCTTGCTTTAGGCAGGGGTGGAATTTAATATGCGTCGCCGGGCGAAATGTATCAGATGAGCTGCATTTCACGCCTATCAAATATCAAGGCGAACGCAACACACGTGATCCCCGAGGATAGACTGTCAGTTAGGCGTATCACTTTGACGGTTGGTATTCATTTTTCGTGTATACAGACGTCAAGCTAACGCAATTTTGACGCGAGGATGCGGGGGTCAGATAATCAGGATTCTAATATTCTAAAATCTTTATTAGGGGTCGTTTTATTGAATTAGGTAAGAGCATAAGTGCATTTGTTCAGTTTAGGTGTAGTAAAATATTTTTCCATTAGTTTGATAATGCCCTAACAAGGCGAAACAATAGTCACAATATATTTTTTTTTTGTGTTTTTGTTCATAAAATACAACTTAGTAGACTCGAAAAATCTGTGTTTGATTAAAAATTAATACGTAAATTAAAATGGAGTTCTACAAATTAAACGCCAAATCAATAAATAAATATGAATATATTAGAAATAAACAGCGGAGGCTAAACGGGCAGTACACAAGCGATTTCTAGTACCATAAAGTATGGATTTCACAAATAATGAAAGTAAACTAAATGCATTCAAAATAAAATTGCTAGTACCATAAAGTATGTATTATTATATAATTACTATTATTTATATTATATTGCGTACTGTTAAACATATATTTGTGAAAAATAGTCGATTGATGCAGATTTTGATAAAAACATTTTTCTTATAAATAAAACATGTTTATTTCTTATACTTCTGAAAATGAAACTGCATTTAAAGAGGAGTACGTGCTATGTATGACCAGGATTCAACTTCTACGTGGTCAAAAAATTAAATATAATATTTTAATACAACTTACCGTTCTTTACTTCATTTCATAATATATAATTTAATAACAAGATTTTATTCAATATCAAGATTTTTTAAAACTGTGTCATTGATTTTGTTCAATTGATTTTCAAAAATGGTCAGAATGGTGAATGTTATACAAATGAATTAAGTGATCACTTTTGCCAAACAAATACCAAATCGTTAGCCCTGGGATGCTCAGACCACCATATTTTTTATAGAAATAAATATATATGCTTCATCTCAAGTAAAAACACCTATAATACAGAAAAAAATAAACTTAAATAATTAAGGCATGTTCAGAGAGTAAAATCATTTATGACTAAAAAAATGTGACATGTGCTACAAATTTATCGGTTTATTTTATATATTTTGACATGTTAAAAAACATAATAATTTGATGGTGGTGATAAGTAAAAAAAGCCAGACTAAAGAACGAATTAAGTTTCGACGTAGGAAATTATTTTTCACTAAGTATTATTTCATCCCCGAGATGTCCCAACAATGAAGTGTGAAAGGGGCCGCGCAACACATGTTGCTCTCTCTCATAGATTTAAATAAGATAACCCAATGTTTTCCTAAGAAAATCGTAAACCCTTAAGACTCGTGGGAATTGGAAACAGTTTACACCCTTGTCACACGTGACATAAATCAATAACATTGTAAGCAAATACAAACTTTTCAGTAGAGTTGTTTTTTACGACTGAGCGAAAACGTAAATGGTTTAGATCTGAACTCCGAAAATTCAATTTGAAAAATGTTTGTGGTGATTTTGCAATTTCTAATTTAATTTGTAAAAGAATAAAAAAATCATCCATTACTATTATTATTATATTATTTCATGATCCGTCTCCGCAGTGTAATGGTTAGTGCTTTTATCATCCGTGCTTGTAAAATGTCACGCGTTCGATTCCCTGGGGGGGTCGATATTAATATCAGAGAGATTTTTGTAGTATAATATTACCCTGTACCGATACCAGAAACGCAAGACTTATTTGGTATTACGAATAAATCACATTACTAATCATCAAGAAATCACTGCGCTGATGCGATGCAGTGCCCTTTGCACCATTAGGGTACGTATGAGGGTAAGAAAAAGATTATTGATGTGTCGTTGATCTAAAAATTCAAGCTTTTGACAGATAGTAAGGGAAAGTTACTAAGATAAAAGCAATTAATTAAATACATTTATATTGTAGATATATCGTATGAGATTGTGGATAATTTATTCAGTACAGTATTTCGTTTTGGTATGTTTGACGTATTTTAAATATTTCGTAGTCATATAGGAGAAATTGACCAACTAACAAAACGTAAAATGTTCAAGAGGGCCATTTTAGTCACTTTTGCTTGGCATGAAAATAAACACCAATGCAGTTAGTCATTTTTAACAAGTCAATATTTACTTCCAATTTTAAAATCATTCCGGGATTTTTTCAGGGCAATATTAAGCTAGTAAGGTAATCAAATAGTCAATTATCACGTTTTTGTAAAAAATGCTGTTGGTATTTTTCTTCTGTATGACTACGATTTACTTAAATACATATATAAAATAATTGAGTTCTCAAGTATTCCGACAGTGTGTTTATTAGAAAAACATTCTGATAAGAGATCAATGTGATGGATATAAAAACTTGATAATTATGTTACACGTGTTTCGATGCCTATTTTAAGACTCTTCTAAGGATTTTCACGATTAAGTTTATACTGAGAAGAGAAATTAGCACACATGGATTAAACGATAAAAAAGCGACAGTTTTATTTAACAAATGAATTTAACAAAGTATTAGTAAAAACCCCACTTTCTCTTACTACATTGAAATATATCCCTGTTACTGTTCGCATTCATCCTTTGTTTCTAGTCATTTATATCCTTTTATTTATTCGGAAACTTTATCCTTTTTTAACGCCTAGATATAAAGCCACCATTTAATCTGACAGCTTAAAACCCTTTCGTCCGAAGCAAGTTTAACCTTAATCCCTGGTTTAAATTCCAGCTTTCTTTCATCCGATATTACGATCGACGTTTATTTCACAGTGAATGAAATTTCTGTAATTGAATATTCACAATCTCTAATACTCCATTATATTGGTCTTTTATCTTATTGGTTTTGATTTCAATCTTCAGGTACTGAAAGGTCTTTAAGAACGGAGTATTTTTTCGATCCAATTCCGAAAAGATTTATTTCAGAGAAAATAATATAATATAAATCATAACGATATTTTTTTCTGATACTTTACAATGACACTAAAAGTGATTTTTTAAATTGTATGAAATATCATGAATAGTCAAAAGTGTCAGTATTTTTTTTTAACTTTACCATTTTCAAGTATTGCAAATACTTGGTAGTGCCATGTTTTCCTCGATGATATTCTGCTTCTTTTACCAACCACGATCGCCTCATAAATCTGTTTTACTATTATTTCTTCACTCATTTGATTCAAATGCCCAAACTATCTTAACACACCTTTCTTAATTGCATCGATAATGCTTATCTCATGCGAACATGTATCATATATCGTTTTTATACTCATTCGTCTGATAAATCTCATTTCCACTGCATTTATCTTTCATTTGATCAATTTTATTTTTATTTTTAAATTTAAGTTTTACTTTGTAAATACTACTGTATTAATGTAAATAGTAGTATTGACTAAGTCAAACTAAAACTAACAATGGATAGATTTTACCGCAAAGTGACTGCCGAATCAATATATGAAAATTATTTTATTTTTAATTTAAATTTCACCCACTATTAGTAATAGTGGTATTTACTTAGTCAAATTGAAATTAAACTGTATTGATTTTACAACAAAGTGACTGTCAAATCACTTTATGAAATTAGTTTATTTTAATTTGTAATCATTTAACTATGTATGATAAAATATTAATGATAAGTATGTACAGTCCAGCAAGAAGTTGAGAAAGAGAAAGGAATAAAAACCAAATAGAAGATATTTTTTTATAAGATAAATATTAATATATGTATTATATTCGATGAAATTTTACTCTTAAAGAAAAAATATCCCCTTTCAAGTAATAAATTAGTGAAGGTACGAAACATAATCAGTCAATTAATATAACGTACTAGGAAATAGCTAATAGATGTCTTAATCATATATAAAAAAGCTTGCGCTCGTTAAATGTGAAAGGATGAGTTCTTTCAATTCATTAACGCTAATCAAATCAGCCTTTTAATAAAATAAATTAGACCTTTCGATTACCAAACTGACAGCCATTGTGAGAAAAATTGCGAAAAACATTCCCGAAGGAATATCACGTACAAAGGCGCCATTTTATAAATTAACGCTGATTTGCATTTTTCGATTTCGAACAGGAAACAAAATCTTAGTGGCAAGAAGCCGGCGAGTCACTCTTAGATGATTAATTATTAATTTCTTGAAACGTTTTCGTTTTCTTCGCCCTAACGAAGTCGAAAGGCAACAAAGAAAAGGCCGACCAAACTGACTTTCTATAAAAAAGTGAGTTGTATCTATCAATTAAATCTCGAAAGACGGTAATTAAATTTGTGAATGGTTGCATATATACAAGTTTGAAGAATCAATTTAATTTGGATCTCTTTTAGTGGTAAGAGCTGTGAACGTCACAGTATATAAAATTTAATATCTTAAACAAGCAAAAAAGCCGATAACAGGTCGTTAGCTATTTCCGACTCGTTTTTTTTATAAGCCTCCACTCGTTTGCGATTCATTTGTTGATAATCACCTAATGATGGTCTGTGCTAAAATAAAATAGAAATATAAACAAAAAAAACTTATTCAAGTCAACCATAGATGATGCCAAGAACTTTCAAGCGAAAGAGGATGTCAATTGAAGGATAAATTCAACTTCCGAATTTTAATTGAGTATCAAGAATAGTAAATGTAACGCATGTATAAAGTAATCACTTAAATCAGCCTTTGATAGGTCGTAAGCATTGTAACTACCAAAATTCTTCATCTTTGTTCAAATATAAAAAAAATTAAACTCCATCGTGATAAAACTTTTTACTTTGAATTTAAGTTTAATTAAGTAAATACCACTATTTCTTAAAATCTATAGTGACACGTGTTTTGATGCATTCCGCATCATTTTCAAACACCATATACGTATACGGTGTTTGAAAATGATGCGGAATGCATCGTTATACGTGTCACAATAGATTAAAAGAAATAGTGGTATTAACTAAGTAAAACTTGAATTAAAAAAATATTTGGACATGCTCAAAATATTGTAGATTAAGTCAGCTCTAGAACTTAATTACTAATTTTATAAGTGTGCAGACCTCCATCTCTCTTTAACACTTCTTATCGATTCTTTTGAGATTCCTAACATATCGTTTACTCCTTTCAACAACGTCATATTATTTATAAAAAATTGATTTTTCAGGAGATCGTTTTAAATGTTTATGAATTAAATATGAATATTATAAAATTTATCAAAAATAAATATCAAGCCACTTATTGAAGTTTTTACTGTGCAACAGATCTTTTTAAGAAAAAGCTGAATGTTTTTTCTCTATTTGAAAAATATTTAGTATATTTAAAAAAATAATTAAACATACCTTTTCTTCAAAATGCAAAAACAACACTTTCTGCCCTGTAGCGGGTAAATATTTAGTTTAAAATATACCGCTTTTGCTGGGATATAGTACATTTTCTGGGCATTCAAAAAACATGCAAAACTGAAAATTAAAAAATTTTAATATATGACGTTGTTGAAAGGAGTGAACGATATCTCAAAAATATAATTTTTATCTATTATTTAGGATCATTGCACTTCAATGCTCCGCCCTGTATAATGAAATACCGATAAAGGGATAGGGCAGATTTACTGCGCCCTTTAAAAATAATAACTATCACGATTCTATATAGGGAGCAATCAATTCAAGTTATGCGTCATATAAATTTTGCGGACCAAATTACGGGCATCATTAATGAGATACCAGTTACACATATTTCCAGATCGCGGTATGTAGGTCAGGTGTGAACGTGTGTCCTAATCACCTAAAAGCAAAGTGGATCGTACCGTAAGTGACCTTTTCATACGAGGAAGCATTCAGGAATGCTCCTTCGGGGTATTTTAACAATCCACAGTCGTGAAGGAATACAGAAGGTAAGCTGAAGGAACTCGGATTGAACCACAAGGATATGCGATGTATATTTCAAAAAAACACATCAGTAATATTATAGATAAAGAACTTTTTTGTTATTGCTGTTTTCATATTGGAAATCATTTAATTTTTTTTTTAAACGTTCAAATTTTAATCATCCCCGGAAGTGATCGTTCAAAATATCTAATAGCGGGTGGTTCCCTGATCACTACAGGAAATCAATATTTTATTAATAAGATATCAATAAATGCATGTAATCAAATATTTCAAGTATTGACATACTGGATCATGCCATGTTTTCCGTGTTCTTCCTCTACTCCTATTTCCAACCATTTTCGCCAGATAAATTTATTTTATCGTTTTTTTCTCGTTCAACCGTGCCAAATGTTCAAACGACCTTTATTCGCCATTCATAATGCCTACTATTATTTATTTATTTCACTATCCGAATATCCATCATGCTTCGTTTTACAGCACATTCATCTAAAAAAATGCATTTTGACTCCATTCAGTCTACATTCATCCTTCTGTTGCCAAATCCCTGCTCCATTTCTGTACATTAGAGTTGATATTAACAGTCAGATTAGCTTTTCCTCTTACGCTTTACTTAAGATGTTTTTAAAGGTGTCTCAACTTGACATAAACAAACATCATACTTCCCTTTTTATGGAAAAAATATGGTAGTCTGATGGTCTCCGACCTGGTTATTGGATGGCTTAAGTGATCACTTTATATACTGTATAACGTTCACCATATTGCCCCTTATTGAAAATCCGTATTGCATTTATTCTTAAAACCTGTAATGTGCAATGGTTGTTTGTAACTGAGGAAGAAAAATATTCCAGATATCGATAAGTCTACAAATACATGACGGATATATTGCATTCGATTAAAAAATCAACAATTTGAATACACGTTAATTTGTAAAATGCCATGCCGTTAAAATTAATAAATATATTTCCACCCCTATAGAGTGAAGTGAGATAAGAAAGTTTCCCTACTTGGTATTTGCGAAATGAGCATATTGAAAATTTCCAGAATAGTTATTGGTATTGGGGCGAGATAGCGCCACTTGCGATTGTATGGGAAACAACGACTAATCTTATCAGAGCTCCCCCACCCCTCAATCAGGTCGCTTTTGTGCGCTACATTATTTGTAAGTAGATTTATACCCCAATATTGAATACATCATTTATTGGGTGGGCCTCGTGTTCACCGATCGAATACCGCGGGGTTTTTATTTTTCACTGCAGCACGAACATTATAAAATATCGGACATATTTTTCTAAAAGAAACTAGAAAAAGGAGAGAAAAAACCTCATGAAACAGTCGTAAATTTAGCGTAACATTGAGAAGAAATAAGTTTTGTACTGAAATTTCTTGGTGGAACTGCATTTTATGTAATAAATTTACCACTTTGTATTTTTTCCACATATGTTTTATTTAAACAGTGACTGGGTCGGTTACGACAAAACCCGGTCACTGGTCAAATAAAATATTAGTTAAAAAACTGATAAAGTTGTTATTTTATTATTGAGAAGAAATTTATGTATCCCAGGTACATAAACGCATATTGAATTTAAAAGGTACAATGATCAAATCTAGATACTTGACTCCACTTATATATTTTTAAAACTTTGTACATTACTAACTAAAAAAATGGCCTACGCTATAAAAATCTTCAAATTTCAATATTATCATAGAACCCAGTCATATTTGATTAAATCAAATATATATAATATTAGATATATATACATACTCGTATATAATAAAAACATATATTCTTGACTATTGTTTCATATGAGGAATCGTGTCTTTATTTTATGCTTTCAAATGTTATTTATTTGTGTACGGTCTAATCTAATTGCACAAAAAATACGTTAGAAAAAGTATCTTTTATAGAAAAAAGAATATAAACTGAAACATAGTAAGTGAACAACATATTGATTTAATGAGGATGTTTCGGAAATTAATATTGAATTCTGGTATCAAACATATGAAAGTAAAAAATGTGATAAAGAATGTTGTTCATCGACGAATTATAAGGAAGTTGTAGATATGTAACTCCGCGAAGGGTAGTTATTTCAATTGCAGTAGAGAATTCACAAGTGCTTACATTTTAGACTTATGGGATTGTTTTTTGTATTAAAAATTAACCTACAGCTCGAAAACTTGGTTTGTTTTTTAAACAAAAAGATTTAATATGCTCATGTACCAAATGTTGTTTTTCAATATTAAATACAAAAATCAGTGAGATATAAAAAATATGTATGTGTATTGGGTTTTGTATAAAATCAAATATAATGACGGGTGTATCTGTTTCAAAGAGTTAAAATTTATGCTACGTAATATGGCAATTCAATATGTAGATTGAATCTGTGATATTTTGATATTAATTTCATGCACGTGTAGAGTTAAGGTTATCAGATCCATTATTCAGTTACTAACAGTGGTGAAATAATATTCTTCAAATATTTAAATCAAATTAAATGAATCTGAAATTCAAATAAAAAATATCTATAGCTTAACAATATTTGATGGTTATTTATCAGACACATTGGCTTTAACTGTCCATATGGTAATAATTTATGAAATTTCATAATGATACTGTCAATACAGCAAACCATATCAAGTTTATCGTCCATATCAATCGTAAAACAGCGCACAAAGGCTAAGGTATTATAGTAAGTCTAGCATTATATTCATGATGCCATAAATTTATCGAGCGTGATGAAAATATTATCTTTATCTTATTTTATAGTCAATATACGTTTAAGTCTTCCGGCGACAGTTTTTAATAACTTAGCATAGGAATGCAAAGTTAGTAATGTAAATATAACATATTTGCAGATAAAACTGATTAACGGAAGTGTTAGGAGTTTAAAGAATACGGAAAAACGTGATTCTATAACGTCTGGTTATCATATAGTAAAGCAATGACTATACGAGTTTAAAAGTGTGCGGTAGAAGATGTTGTCAACCAAAAGTTCCAGATGCATTCGTATAATCTTTAAATATGTCTGCATAAATCCATTTTTATAATTAAATTTATATGAAATCCTACTTAAAACCGATTTTTTTATACATATACCATATTTAATTTGCAATTATTATTGTTATACACTACTACTTATATTTTTATTTTTTTTACTAACATATCGCTCACTCCTTTCAAGAGCGTCATAAATCAAAAAACTTGATTTTTCAGCAGAACGTTTTTAAAGTTTAAAAATATAATACAATGTTTTAAAAATAAATATCAAGCCACTTATTGAACTTTTTACTGTGCTACAGATGTTTTTAGGTAAAACCTGAAGGTTTTTTCTCCATTTGAAAAATATTTAGTACAATAAAAAAAATTAAACATTACCTTTTCTTCAAAATGCAAAAACATCACTTTCTGCCCTGTAGCGGGTAAATATTAAGTTAAAAATATGCCCTTTTTGCTGGGATATAGTACATTTTCTGGGCATCACGAAAACATGCACAACTGAATATAGACGATTTTTGATTTATGACGTTCTTGAAAGGAGTGAGCGATATATGTAAATACATAATGACGTTTCAATTCTGTAATAAATTTATTTTGCGTCAAAATGTGAATCATACCTCGCATTAACCCTCACATCGCCACAACTTATTTTCAAGCATAAGCTGCTTAGGCCTAGATAGGGCATATTTCCAGATGGAAAGAGTATAAAATTATTGTGTTTATCACAAGAACACAATTACTCAAAATTTCATAAAACACATATCAGGGGTGGTCAACAAAATTTTGTTTTTTTTTCAATTATAGGCGACGGTCCACAATTGTACATGTAAAATACTCAAAAAATGTTGGCCAAAAATAAGGTTGAATTTGAAATAAACATAGCTTCTACTACTGACCCTTATATGCACCGGATGGTGCATAGGGCATTGCATCAAACTGATGCAAAGTTGGGCTCATCATTTATTATGTCAGTCCAGTCAGATAATAGTCCAGGGTAATATTAAATAAATATTAGAGTAAGGAAACACATATTTATTTTGAACCCCTTGGGTATTGAACATGAGCTTTGTAGCCGAACCCACAAGTTATTACACTACGGAGGCAAATAATATAAATACATTGATATTATTTATACATATTTTAATGAAATTATGATTCTTCTCACAAACTTATTCGTTTATAAAAAAATATAAATATATTTTTTTAATTCTTAATATGATCAATGTTTTTGTTAACACTTATGGACTATTATTTCAATATCATATTTTGAGAAAGCTCTTTCATATTGTACATATCAGACAGGTGGGCGACTAGGTATAGCTTCGCCGCTTTGGCCATCCCTTGTAAGAGAGTGTTTTTGCCTGGAATTTTTACTCATGAATTACATGAAATTAAAGTAACATTAAACATTAAAAGTAAATCCACTCATGAGTACGCATAGGCTATGAAACTTAAAAAGTTAAAGCCTGTGGAGGGTCATTATTAGCGGTGTTGCATAAGCCGTAGATTCAGAGTCACTTGGACGTTAGGTAATTAAAAAAAAAACCATCCCTTGTATATTTAAAGTATTTAAGTTATTTTTGAATTGGTCTTAGAGATTAACCCAATCCTCTTTTGGTTTAACCCAGTTTTAAAACCGGTATAATTTGAACAGTTTAACATAATTGAAAAAACGTTTAAACCGAAAAATTTTGCATTTGGACAGCTTCAATTACAAATATTGTTTAGGTTAACAAAATGGAAAACTCGGTTGAATTAATCTCTAAGGTCATAAATATTTTATGTTTTCTAAGCTGCTTCTGTCTATGGACACTCTCGGATTCATGAATATGCAAATTGGAGATTTCGAATTTAAATAAATAAAAACACATCATCGTAGCGGCGGCAAAGTGGAGGAGAAAGATCGCACATCCCTTATACTGGCGCAAGGAAAATTACTAATACATGCGCTTGATATTGCAGCGCCAGAGATTGATACACTTGCAGTCACACACACACAGTTAGAGCTTTGAAAGTAAGTATAGTGTACACTAGGACAAGTAAACTTACCCATAAATATACGTATATATGAGTTTTAAATCAGGACCACGCGTTGCAACAAGTTCGTGCTAAGAATCTGTTTTAATTCCAAGGGAGTCACGTATTGAATGTTAAATGTTGTGTTGAAGGTCGCTAATGAAATCGCGACTGCAACTTTAGTTATTGAGCTTTGAGAATTCAATATGCAAAAAATGACAGAAAAGTTGTTTGTGCATGTAAAATGATACAGGTTATACGAGTGTATCACTTTATTTTACAAAAAAGAGAAATACATAGTTGTGTTTTTATTAATCACATAAATATTTCCCTTTTCAAACTATTTCTGTGAGCCTAAGCGGCTCACAGAACCAAGAGACTCTGACTAAAGAGTCCGCGACACTAACCACAAGACCACAACCCGACTCTTTAACATGCATATTACAATGATCGACATCTTTTAATCAATTAGGCAGAAAGAATAGAACGCCACACCATATCATCTTTGCAAACATCTTCACCTTTTCCACATTCTTGCTTTTCCTCATAAATACCCGCTGATTATTCCAACTCTTGATTTGACCACAAGTATTTAATCAAGTAAAGTTTTCCTCGGTCTTTCTCTGCTCCTATTTCCAAGAACATTCATCTCATTTATTTGTTTTACCGATATTTTTCCACTCATTTTAAATAACTCAAGGCATATATATTTTTTTCCTAAGAAAACACATATGTTTGTTATTTTTTGTAATTTAGTACGACATCAATAAGAAATAAAATAAATATAGTTTATTGATAACTACAACATTTTAAGTGTGTCCAAATACTTGTTCAAAAAATCTGGAAAATCTCCAAATTTTGGAGATAATCCAGATTTTGTGAACAAGTATTTGGACACATTCAAAATGTTGTAAATAAATTATCTGGTCAAATTATAAGCTTAAATAATAAAAACGAAAATGGTATTTTCTGGCGTTTCTCATGTGTGTAATTATAATCCAGGATTCGGACCTCACATACTAATAAAAGAGTTTCTGCTCAATAAAAAGCTTCTTTACATCTCACCAATAGATGTCTCTAGTGAAGTAGTGATTCAAGAACAAGGTTTCTAAATTGGTTCATATATATAGAACTTCCAAGAATTTGAGTAGTGTGGTCGTCAATAATGGGTAGAATTGGTGAATGTTACACGTGTGTAACATCCAGCCTATGACGGTCGTCAGCACCGTAAATGCCAAGAATTCTATATTCTTCTTCATCTTTGATGAGATGTCAAAAAATATTAATTGATAACTAATTCACAATGCAAAGCAAAAGCATGCATAAAGTCATATAGTACGTACAAACTTTAAAATGGCAAACGGAGAACTGGTAACAATAAAAAAGAAATTAAAATCGCGGCCACCACTGCGCTCCGGAGATTAGAAACAACCCTCTTGGAGTTATAAATTGTATTATAAAAACCGAATAGTCGTCGGGCTAAACCTACCCCTCGAGCTACCTACATAAAATAAATGAAATGTTCGCTGGGGTGTTCCGCACCCCACCAGATATAGGAAAAGGACCGCGACACTGTTGGAATTTCTTTATTATCGCACTTAAATACTTCCCTTCTGCATACAACACGTGTTTGTTCATTGCAATATGAGGAAGGTGAAATATTTATAAGATTTATGAATTGCAAACAATACGGTGCAATGCCCTGAAGGTCTGAGTTGCACGTCTTTTTATATGTTGTGGATTTTTGTTTGAACCAATTGTAATTAGATTTGAAAAAAAAGTCGGATTAATCGGCTTGTATGCATGAGGAGCTCATATGTATGATAATTAGACTCACGATTAAGAAGCGTTTAAAACATTAAAGGTAGGTATGGCAATTAATTTTGTGTATTTAAACATGTAGGTACATTTCCGGTAGGTACTGAAAAGTATCACGTTATAGGAGTTGTAATAATCGGCGGGTATATTGTCCGCTTTCCGTGGTGTAGTGGTTAGCGTGTATAGCTTCCGTGCTGGAGGTCCTGGGTTCGATTCAGAGGTTGGTGAAAATAAATATTTTCATTAATTGATTCGGCAGTCACTTTGTGGTAAAATCTATCCATTTTCAATAAATGTTTTACTTAGTAAATACCACTATATCTTAAAATCTACTGTGACACGTGTTTCGATGCATTCCGCATCATTTTCAAAAATTGAAAATGATGCGGAATGCATTGAAACACGTGTCACAGTAGATTTTAAGATATAGTGGTATTTACTAAGTAAAACATTAATTAAAAAATATATATATATTGGTGATTTTACAATCCAATTTTTATTTTATATTACCCTGGACTGATCCCTGAAGCGCAGGTGTGATCACCTTGCCTTCATAAATTTAACGATCAAGATAACACTGCATCAATACGATGTAGTGCCTTATGCACCATGGGGAGATCAAAAGTATGATAGTCAGACTCACGAAAATCTGATGTTTAAAACATTAAAAATATTATTATTTTTTTTTTGTATTCAAAACTTGGCATGCTTAAATAATTATAATACATTAAAGTGTAAGGCCAACAGTTATATTTTTTAAATTATATCTGTTAATTCCATGTAAGTAGGGAATTACATACATTATATTTCACTTTTTATTTAACTAATGAACGAACTTACTTCTACACTGGTTCGCTGCAGGCAAAGACATATAATATTGAATGAAATTTCCCAGATACCAAACTCCAGATCTAAAATGCAAATGAGTCAGTAAAAAAACCCTCCCTATAATAATAAAAAGATATCTCTATACGTTGAGTACCTATATTAAATTTTCTTATTTAAAACATGCTTGTTAATCTGATTAAGAGTAAAAGTTTATAAATTATACATTACAGTAACTCAAAAACTAGGAAAAGTAAATTTAATTTAATAAGTGGCAAAAACTCTTAAATAACAAAAAACAATATTCAAAAAAGCAAAAATTAATATTCAAATTACTATTCAGTATATTTTAAAGATATTTTACCAAGTACATCATAGAAAAGAGAGGAGATTATAGAATCTGTTTATAAAGGAAGTTTATGACTTATTACTGAAGTCAACATTTTGACCGAGATATTTTTCAAAGTCTATGATATACAAGGAACAAAATATAATATTCCTACCCAGAATTCATGTAAAAAGTTTGATAATTCTCAGATTGTTTATTATTGTTCATTATGTGGCGTGTGTAATATGTTGGGTCCACATCTATACCTAAGCACCCGGGTTCAATTTCTAGGGGGGTCTAATAACATGTACGTGATTTTTAATTCATAATAATAACATTTATTAAATATAACTCTGAAATGATACTTTAAGCGCAAGTCTGATCACCTCTGTATTGAGCGATCAAGATTATACTGTTTATAAACGATACAGTGACTTATACACATTTGGAAACGAACAAGGGTTAAAAAAAAGTTGAAATATGACTTAATTATCATATTAATTAAATGGGTTTAATTTGTAAATCTAATGAATATAATAAAAGTAATTATTCGATTTTTTATGAAATACGACGTAGAGATATTAATGTGTGCCATACATGTTGTTGGATTTAGGACAAAATACTGTATTGATCAATGATGAATCACGATTTGCGAAGTCAAATAGAGCTTCAGTCAATAAGCAATGAATGTCGCTAAACAAACCAACGCGACGTGATTTCATCTCCTCGGCCTGCTGTTACCCTGGTACTCTTTCCTCGGAGGGTCTGCTCTGTAAGCCTCCTCAATAATCAGGGACAATCTCTGCGTCTTATACATCACTTGGCTAGATATTGGGGAGGGTCGTGGAACGATTCTGACTTAATACGTTTAATAAAACTCACCCTTCACCGCTTCCGTTCATCCCCCCCAACAGAGGCATTTCCTTGATGTGTCGTCTCGAGAATAGATGGAATATTTTAAGGCTATTGGATAACTCATTAATTTTTATTGCAGGACGAATATTAAAAATTCAAAAGGACTACTCAATTAAATCACCTGTTCATCCATTACACATAGAAGTTATAAAAATGTACATATTTTTTAACTACGCAGTAAGGATAACATTTTTATAATAACAGATAGCAATAACCTGGGCTACATATTTACGAACAAGAATTTGGATACACCTAAAATGTTGTAGATAATTTTAACAAGGCTTCCGAGCTTTTTTTACTAATGATAGCGATATTTTTAAAACAGTTGTAGATCCGCATGGTCAGAAAGTTTAATGAAGGTACTAATTATTTTCAAGTTAGTTTTTATTTATTGTTGATGTATTTTTTACATTCTTTATTCAATTATTTATTTATTTTGTCATCATAAACGTAATAACAAACTAATAAAGTCCCCTCACAAGTTTTTTTTTCCGCAAAGATGGAATATTTTTACATGAATTAAAAATTAATGAATAAGTTTTTAATTTTATTTAAAAAAAAATGTTTTCTGAGAGTCAAGTATTTTTTTGTATTTTATATTTAGTTTTTCGTATTTTTGTATTAACTAGTTCTACTTAAAAACCTATACCCTTATACCCTTTACTATGACTAAATTATTTTGTATACCCACACACAGGCCGTGCCTTTGTGGGATCTTTTTTTTGTATTCAATTTTATATTTATATTTTATTTATATTTTGTATTTGAATTTATGCTATATAATGCAAAAGAATTTAAAATAAAGAAAAAAATTAATAAGTAAAGAAAAGATAGTTAAACAAATTTATTAGGCGAATGTGGTTGGCAATAGAAGCAAAGGACGACGAAGGAAAACTTGGCATGATCAAGTATTTCAAATACTTGAAAGTGGTCAGGTCAAGAGTCGGAATAATGTACGTATGAGAAGATGAAATTGTGTGCAAAGACAGATTGGTGTGGCGTTCTATTCTCCTTGCCTATCCCTGCGGAAAAGCGACTTGATGGTTAGTTAGTATTTTTTTTTAATTAATACATATATTTACGAGAATTCACTACTATTGTTACTTTTCTTTACTATGGAGACGGACAAAAGCTCTGTATACCGCACGTAAAAGGTTAGTATATGATACTTATGCAGATTCATCTCATTATTAATCCATTCCGTCAAGTCGGCAGTTTGTTGATTCAGATTCCGCGCCATATTGCAATGCAATTTCGATCTCTCGTTATGGCGTGGATTCCAATGGTTCTTTTTAATTACGGCTTCAAGGGTGGTACCTACCGACACTGAACAGATGAATTTTTTTAATCAAGCTCTTAACGAGACATTCGGGAGAGGGAAGGCGAGGAATGAATAAAGAGGGTGTCGATCTACTATACCATATTATCTACAATCGCCGTTCTGAGAAAGAGCGAATATCGAGTTATTTCAACGAATTCTAAGTTTATGTTGAAAAAACAACCTATGGTATTATGCGAAATAAAATAGTAATATTAAGACGTTACAAACGGAATTTTAGTGAAATAAAAAATACTTTTTGTATATCTTAACAAAGTTCAAAATATTTCAAAAGAAGAAATGGAAACTAGGCATTTACAAGACAATAATCTTCATATGACAAAGTTAATTCAGCATTTTTTTAACAAAACGCCTGTATTTAGAAATGAGAAAAAATGGTGTCAGATACAAATTTTAAATTAGAATATTGTTATGCTAACATAATTTTTTACTGCCATTTTAAAAAAAAATTGTCGATACAAGGGTTTATTAATAAAATGTTACCTAACCTAATCTTACGTGTAATGACGAGTATTGTTTTTAGAAACGTGGTCAATATGCATTTTAAATTATCTTATTGACTGATTCGGCAGTCACTTTGCGGCATTATTTACCAATTTTGAAATTAAATTTATATGTACATATTACAATAGATTTTTTTTTAAATCAATTTAAATTAAAAGTAAAAAAAAAATGCAATTAATTTTATCTCATTAATATTAAAAACGCAATAAAGCTTATCTTACAATAAAAAATTGCTTGAATTATAATTTAAAATGTTTTGTAGAATTTTTTCTTAGTATAAAAAACCATTAAATTCTTGTATTTTTTTAATGCAAGGATAAATCCAATGAGACATTCAGTCTGCTCGGGCCTCAAATATCCCTATGGAAATCTACAATATTATCATGAAACCGTACTGATGAAATCAAATTATGTTTTATTATTTTTTGAGTGAATTGGTTTAGAAAAACACCATTTCTTGGATCAAAATACGAGGATATCTTACCTGTAGTTTTGGTTATTTAAGATTCTATCAATATATTACAGATACTTGTAGATCTACCCATGAAAGAGTAATCGCGGATCCTCGGATGTCTCGGTTATTTTATTATTTGCTCTGGAAAGTACAGATTATTGCTTTACAGCCGTCCGAACCCATATTTTCTGAACAATTTTCCAGATAGGACGTGTCTTGAATACTCATTGCTTCAGTAAGGAGAGGTAACAGAGAAACGCAGTAGGTACTCATACTTTACATACATATACTCCCTCACAGAGTCGAGTTAGTAAAGCATCATTTTTAACATTTTATTTTGACATCCTTACATAGATGAAGAAGAAGAATATAGAAGAAGAAGAATATAATTAAAAAAAAAAAAAATGAATGAGCCTCAAAACGATGTACAATGGACGTCCTGAGATAAGCACTTTTGATAAAATTAAGAAAAATGTGTGATGGTTTGGACATGTGGAACGAATGAGTGAAGAAAGAACTTCTTCTTCTTCCAACCCTTATCAACCCTAATGGTGCAGAGGCAACTGCATCGTTTTGACAGAGATTTATCTTGATTGTTACTTACATGAAGACAAGGTGATCACTCCACCGCTTCAGAAAGCAGGGTCCAGGGTAACAATAAATAAATATAAGAGTGTAAAATCACTAATATTTATTAATATACCCCCCATGGGAATCGAACTCGGACCGCCAGCACGAAAGCTAAGCACTTGGACTTATTTAGACGATGAAATATTAGTACATACGCAAACGTTTGTGGTTAACTTTGTTAATTACAGATACTTTTCATAATTTTTTATAAAATTATTATGTATCATATTTTTCACAACCGACTCTGCAATACATTTCGTAGTACAATCCATCCCTTTCCTCTGTTCAGAACTTGACGCAGAATAATAAGATCAAAAAGAGTGTTGAATATCTTATCGAATAGGAATAATATCACGTACAGACACCGAGTGCATATGAATCAGAGTTACTTCTGCGGAGACATTCTCAGAGAACATATCTTACACCAGCCTCCAAATGTATCAAGCCTTTTAGGAAAAGAAATTATTTTTCTAATCTGACAACAGCCTGCAAATATATCAAAGCATTACAAAAATATACTGTCTTCCAAAATAAAACTTTTAATAGACATTCTCCAATTCCAGAACTATTTTACAGCGTTACTATTTTTTAAAGATAAATATTTGTGTTTTTATTATTTCCTTAAATATTTCAATTTTTCACTATTTCTATGAGCCTAACCGGCTCATTATTAGAAATAGGTATCACATTGTGGTAGAGTGGGTTTGAATCGAGAAACTCTGACTTAAAAGTCTGCGGCACTAGCCACAGGACCACCACCCACAGGACCTTTATTTAAAAATAAAAAAAAGGTCTCAATAATTGTTGCATAATACACATTTTTATTAAATAACGTCTGTGTAAAATAAGTATTTTATTTTACATAGACAAACACTCAATAATTTAAAAGATCTCAGTCTTCGTCTACTTCAATTATCAATTACATTCACCTCATTAATTTGTTTAACTATCCCTTCTTCACTTATTTATTTTTTTACAAAAATGTTAATAAAATTAGTATATAACCACTCACCGCTCGGTGAGTGGTTAAATACTAATTTTATTAACATTTTTGTAAAAAAATAAATAAGTATAAATGACTAACCACAAAGTAAATGCTTTAAATATTAATAATATTGAGAATAATATATCCCTTCTTCACTCATTTGATTAACTATTTAACAGTTATAGGTCGATAGTCTTATTATCAAGTACCTGCTAAAGGCAAAAATGGAAATTCACGAAAAAATATTTTATACACCTGAATATATTCTTAACGTTATGAAAACCTGCATTTCCAGGCTTGATATTCGTATTTTTAGGGGATTTTGGTATACCGATTCACAATAAGGTATCCCCATTGTTGGCCTAGAAATACACTCGCGGAGTCACGAACCTGAATCTTTTCAGTGGCACGGAAGTCACCCACCCAAGGCATGTCAAACCCATCATGACGTCACGCCATGAATACAAACTGCTTGCTATTCTATACAATGCCCTGTACATGGACTTATGACGCTGAATAAGGGTGCGTACCTAGCGTGGTTTTGGTGATCAAGTGTGAATATTCACTTTTTGTAAGACTGTTCAATAGCCTATTTTAATCACACTCTAAAAGCCTATTATTTTTATTCATAATATTTTAAGTAGTTTTCTTATCCTTGTTGTAAAATATTCTGATCAAATTGAAAGCTGACCGAAAATTTAAAAATCATGTTTTCAGGCGTCACCCAGTGTGAAAAATAATCCGGTTAGGATCTTGCATACATCTAAACAAAGGGTATAAGCTAAATAAAAGCTCTCTCACACCAACCATAGATGGCTTAAGTGAACTCAAATATAAAGGTGTCATGAGATTTATGATATTTATTTTATGCAGGAATTCAAAATTTTGGTTAATTTTTAAATTTGTTGTCAATCGTGAGAAGAATGGTGAATGTTACTCGTGTGTGAAGTGATCATATAACCAGCATAAGATAGGTCATAAGCCCTGTAAATACCTAGACTTCCATATTCTTCTTCATTACTAATGAAATATTATAAATGTATTTATAATTTTATTGAAATATGTATAAACATATGTAAAGAATATTGAAAAAAAACATTACCTGTATTTCAGTACAATTTTTTATGGAAAACTTTATTAAAAAAATTATTTTAAATAAACATGTGTATAATACATATGTTTATAAGTCATATGCATATTGTGATGTAAAAATAAATTGAACGGCAAAAACTGGGTCATGTTAGTCGGAACAAAAATTAATATGTAAATTTAATATCTAGGGGTTGAAATGAGATGATATCTTTTGTACTATTTAGCAACGTGAATATATTTCCCTCATAAAATTATGCATAATTATTTGAAATAATAAAATTTCAAATTCAAATTCATTTATTATGTAGAAAAATTAAAAATAATTATTTTATTCAACGTATCCAAAAGAACAATTTATTCCTTCATGAGGTAAAAATTTGTAAGTTTTTAATTGTCATATTATTTATTGATAGGAATTAACTTTGTGGAATGACATGATTATTTTATTAAAATTAAACACTTGAATATAAACACACTCAAAACTGTTAGTTTGAATTAGTTTTTAATTTGTACCAGAAGATGAAAACATCTATCGTTTTTTAAACTAGTCGTAAATAAAAATAAAACTCATTAATGTGGTATATTCAAGTGTTTAATTTTAATAAAATATTTATTTGTCATTATGAACTGTGTATTCGTATATATTTTTTTAATTTCAATATTATTTATTTTACGAGTATATACTCGTACTTGATCATCTATAAAAACGTTTGCGTTTTAATTTACTTTTAAATTAAACAATATAAATATAAAAAAAG
Organism: Brachycentrus maculatus; assembly: GCF_059751285.1. Lineage (NCBI taxonomy): Eukaryota > Metazoa > Arthropoda > Insecta > Trichoptera > Brachycentridae > Brachycentrus > Brachycentrus maculatus. Next base: position 169,342 of record NW_028281231.1, read on the forward strand.
AAAACAGAAATAATTTTTAAGAATTTCATGCTTATTGCAACTATGGAAAAAGACCTTCAAGGAAAGTAAAAATCAATAAAAATCACAATGAAAAATACCGTAATTATTGGTTTCGCCAATGTTTGGTAACCATGCTAGAGTCTCAGGTTTGACTTGCCTTAACCTTGCCGTCAAAAAAAATTTTACATAATTTTTCTTCAATTAAATGCAGCACCCTATGTGCTGTTGGTGCTGATGAATGGAAAAAGAAGAGGAAGAACGTGTTTATAACACAATACTACGATTAAGACTTAGAAATAATCATCTTACATTGTGTTTAATTGCCTTGTTATTTAGATCGCGAATAAAGGATACTGGTTTAACGTTTGTTATTAAGGGTTATTATTTAAAATCTAGTTCCAAATACTAATTTTATAGGTACGATAGTAATTTGGTTGATAACGCTCGGTCAAAGGGGATTTAATTAAGGCCTATTCACTAACTACGTCAAGCCACGAATAAGCACTATTGTGCACCACATACGATGAACATTTTGCTCTGCGCGTATTTTAAATAAGACATCACATACTGTGCAATTTACTTAATCCTCAAAGGTGACATAAGAGACATTACTATTTCGGAGTTTGTTTATGAAAACACATGTTATTTCTGAACTGGAATAAAAAATATTCATTTTAAATTTGAGTCTTACTTGGTAAATACTACAACATTTTGAGTGTGTCCAAATACTTGTTCACAAAATCTGGATTATCTCCAATTACAGGAGTTATTTTCATATAATTTTTCGACATCTCATCAAAGATGAAGAAGAATATGGAAAAAAAATATATGAAAATAACTCCTGTAATTGGAGATAATCCAGATTTTGTGAACAAGTATTTGGACACACTCAAAATGTTGTAAATAAATTATCTGGTCAAATTATAAGCTTAATAATAAAAATGAAAATGGTATTTTCTGGCGTTTCTCATGTGTGTGATTATAATCCAGGATTCGGATCTCACATACTAATATAAAAGTTTCTGCTTAATATAAAGCTTCTTTACATCTCACCAATAGATGTCTCTAGTGAAGTTCTAGTGATTCAAGAACAAAGTTTCTAAATTAGTTCATATATATAGAACTTCCAAGAATTTGAGTAGTGTGGTTGTCAATAATGGGTAGAATTGGTGAATGTTACACGTGTGTAAAGTGATCACTTAAACCAGCCTATGACGGTCGTCAGCCCCGTAAATGCCCAGACTTCCATATTCTTCTTCATCTTTGATGAGATGTCAAAAAAATTATATGGTAAATACTATATGGACCACTTTTTCTTAAAATTTATTATGATACGTATTTTGGTGTATTCCGTATCATTTTGTACGATTTAAAAAAAATGACACGGAACACATCGAAACACGTGTCAATAGATTTTAAGAACTAGTAGTATTGACCGATTAAAACATAAATTAAAAGTAGAGAGATATTACCACAAATTACCGGCCGAATTGATAATGATAATTTTAATAATTTCGTTAATTGATTTGGCAGTCAATTTGTAGTATAATCTATCCATTTTCAATTTAAGTTTTACTTACTTAATATTATACTAAAATTGTATTTACTTAAATGGATATGTTTTATGATTTTTTATTATCATTGTTGTAAAATATATAATAATAATAAAACCCTTATCCGCACCCCAATGGTGCATAGGGCACTGTGTCATATTAACGCAGTGTTATCTTGAGCGTTTACACATGAAGGAAAGGTGATCAGCCCTCCGCTTCAGGTACCAGTCCATGGTAATATTGAATAAATATTACAGTGAAAAAATCACTTATATTTATTTTACCCCCTTGGGAATCGAACCCGGGACCTCCAGAACGGTAACTGAGCGTGCTGACCATTACACTACGGAGGTGGACAAAATATAGTTTAAAAATATCTCAATTTGATTCATTAGCCACACATATCTACTTATAAAGTATCTTGTAATAGCTATACTATGCCTCACCAAAAAAGAGATTTAGCTCTTGTAATTGGAGAGGGGCTAACACTATTAACAATATTAATTTATTTTCTTTAGTTTAGCACGTAAAACAGTTTTTTTCTATTGTATAAATCTTTGTGTCTAATTTTCATAAATAAAGTACAATTTAATTCAGTTTAAACACGTGAATTGGAATAAAATACACCGTAATATAGTTTTCTCTTAGCGAAAAACGCGAAAAATAGAATATTTATCCGGTTCAAACGCCTAGTTAGTGACCGCATTTCGGCGTAGACGAGTGTCGCTCAGAATAAATTTGATGGGCGAAATTAAAAATCTCCTCACATGGTCGCCATTATATGTTTGGATAAACGCCGTAATGTTTGCGCGCATGTGCGGCCCGCGCTGTCTGACCGGACGTGTGGAGCTTTTTAACGTAAAAAAAAAACGGCACCTGAAAATGAAAATTCGGACGCGATGTCGCGTTAAATGAATTGAAATGCGCCACGTGAGAATTCTGTTACACGTGGAGACCAAACCCAGTTATTCAAATGCACGCATGCTAAAAAAGTCCCAGCTACGTAAAAAAATCAACTTACCTCCACACCGCTTCCCGTAGGGGTAAACAGAGAGAATAGAATGCCACACCAATCTGTATTTGCTATCAATCTTCGCTTCTTCCACATTCATGCATCTCCTCATACATCATCATCATCTTCTAAAGGCAGCGCCTTGTTGTGTCAGCCACTTGTCTCTGTCAGTCGCCATCCTCTTGAGCTGCGAATAGGAGGAGACGTCCATGAGCCGCTTCAAATCCTGGAAGTATGAAGTTCTTGGGCGGCCTCTTGTTCGTTTTCCCAAGATTCTTCCTTCGAAGATGTTGCTAAGAAAGGTGCTATGTCTAATTGAGTGCCCTATTAGCTTGGCCTTCCTCTTCAAAATATGATTTATAAGCATACATACATACATACCAACTGATTATTCTGACTCCTGACCTAGCCACATTCATGTATTGAAATTAGCGCAAAGTACAATTATGCATGTTTTATGAACTCAACTAAATATCACGCTGCTTCCTTGTAGGAGTAGACAGGGAAAATAGAATGCCAAATGTATCTGTCTTTTTTATCAATCTTTGTCTTTTCCACATTCATGCACCTCCTTATACATGTCAGCCGATTACTCCGATTTCAGACCTGACCACATTTAAGTGATTAAAATACTTGATCGTGCCAAATTAGCTAGCCTTCCTTTGCTTTTATTTTCAATTACATTTACGTCGTTGATTTGTTTTACAGTTCTATCGTCTCATTCGATTTGATTGACATACCCAAACCATCTAAAATTAAGTTTAAAATTAAACTTTAGATAATTAATTTTAATGTTATAAGAAGTTTTAATTTCAGCCTTTCATTATTTCCTTATTTTACCATTCAAGCATCTTTCAAATATTATTTTGCTACTACTTAGTAATGCCGTTTTTTTTTTTACTTCTTACATTTGCTACATAAATTTGTTTCACTGTTATTTCATCACTCATTCGATTTACATTAATAAATCATCCCAACATACCTTTTTAAAAAATTTTATCGATGATGCTTATCGCAGCATCGTATTATTTCCTTAATTTGAATATCTATCACACATATTTTTTTCCGCATATTCACCCGAAAATTGTATTTTCATTCTATTCAGTATTCTTTAATCCTTGTTTTGTCAAAACCTCCATACTTCACTTCCATACAATGGGTATAATTTATGCATTACCCCTTCGTACCTTGTACGTTTTTTATATCTTTATAAAACATTACAATTATATGAACAATTATATTAAAATAAACATTCCAAAATGACAAGGGCTTGGCGCAATACCGGAGGCTTTTCATCCCTCAACCAGACGTTTACTGGGCATTGTGGGCGTCTGCATTTTTTAGGGGAATACGAGGTAACGTTGAAAATCGTCTGCGTTCCACATTATTTTCATAGTGTATATTTTCCAGTACTGTATATTTAATCTATTTTTTCTATTTTGAATGAGGTTCTCTGGATAATAAAGACTACTTCAAATCATTATTTAATGTATATATATTTTTAAGTAAAATATTTGTATTAATTTGGATGAATTTTTTTTTGTAAAAGTCGTGTGTAATGAAGGAAAACTCAATAAAGGGTATAAAGATTTTTTTTTAATAATCAACATATCATTTCACAAAATTAATGCCAAATCAATAAAAAATATTATTTTTTCTTCATTTTCTTACTTAAAATACTTTGATATAGAAAAACACTTCGTAGTCAGTTATCAATGTAGTTGATAACTACTAAAATAGGTTATAACATGGTTATACCATATAACCATGATACACGATTTACACACAACGAAGGTTCGATAGTCCCAAGACTTAACATTAAATATGGGAGTCGAACACTGCAATATATCGTTCCGAACATTTTAATTTATTATTAGATTAAAACCAATATTTTTTATGTTACCGACGGATGTTAGAGGTCAAAATTAAACATGGAACGAGGGCAAAATAAGGGAATGGGTAAATGATCAAGAGTTTATTTTATGCAAATTGTAAAATAGCTTATATTCTTAATTTTTCACACTCTTTTTGTGTGTATATTAGGTTAAAATGGTTAAAAATAAAAATAAAATATGCAAAAAAAACTCCACCGACAAGACACACAAAGTGGCTCGGTGAGTCTCTGCAAAAACTATTTAAAAAAAATATATGTTATCAATTGTTTTTTTTTAAATATGTATACAATTTATGCTAATAAAAAAAGTAATAAAAAAATATACTCGTTTTTTTTACATGGCAAAGAATTTTGTGGTTAATCTGTTTTATGTATACAATCGATTCAATTGATAAAAAAGTGTAAAGTGTCAACTTAGCTAATGAAGAATGAAATGGAGTGATATATTTGTATGTTGATAATTTAATCGCAATAAATATTTAATGCAAATGGCTACCGCAGAATAATCACAAATCCCGATTAGCTGGCCATTAAAATGAAATTTCTTCGCCTAATTTCCCAACGTCGAATGTGAGGTGGAAAATCGGCTATTTAAAATCGAATGATCCCGGCTAAAAAATTCCTTCGTTTCTCCGGTATTATAGGCCCAGATTGGGTGGACCATAATTCGTCGGACTGCGGGATTAACACGCGTTTTCACAGCCGCTTTTCTGTTTAATAATATGTAAATTGCGGCAATTGCCGGATACTATAATGCCGAATCTAATTGCATTACACTTCTCTATTTTACTGGCCGTAGCTGGGCCCCAGGGCTTAGTTAGGACACGGAGGAGGGGGGGTAATGGGAATTAAATCAATTTTGGTGCCGAATTGCGTCGAGGCATTTCCCTGAAACAGTGATGGAATTCACTGATTTAGCGTTATAGAAGTGAAATAGAAACACATAATTCATACGAATTTGTTTCGCTCAATCGAATAATATAATTTCGAATCCAAGTACGTAACGTAATCGTTTGACGTTATTAGCTACAGTCTGCAGAAATGACGGAATTTAATAAAAAAGTCGAACTTACAATAAAATGGCAATAGATTATTTTAAATAATTACCATAGATTTCTTAAATGTTTTTCGCAAATACTATCTGGCACATATTAAAAACTTTATAAAATAAAACAATTTTGTTTTTAACCACTTATTTATTGGTACATTTTTTCTCCAACCGGTTTCAACAAGAACCGTGTCATCATCAGGGTTTATGTATTAATTCTAAAACATTTAAATACTCATAGTTAGGTGAGTGAAATTAAGGTGATCATTCTAAAGTTTTTTTTAATATGCCTAACTTTATGCATTTAGAAAAAAAATTACAATGGCCGGGCATCAATTGAATTACTTTACTTTATAGTTTTAAGTTTCTTTTATTCATTTTAAGCGATAAAGAAGAGGTATTATAAAATTACTGTTAATCAAAAATATATTATATTTTAAACAAAACATATTCAATGGCGTCTCCAGCATAAAATTTGACTACTTTAATTTTTCCTATTGTAATTAATATTAAATTGAATCATTTATAACCGTAAGTATCAAAAGTTAACCGCCCCTTAAACTTCCCTTTCAAAGATAAGTACCTACCGATAAAAAAGGAAAAAGAGTGAAATACTTATAGAAATGTGCGCTCTGCAAATTCTATAAGTTTTTGTTCTTTAATAAAAACTTTTGCAGTTATCCTTTGCGAAATCCTTTAATTCTGTTTGCCTTTTACATTTTTTCCTACTTCATGCTTTTAGCCTCTAACGATCAGTCCTACATCAGCTGAAAAGTTAGGAAAAGCACTTTGTTGTACTATAAAAAAAATGCCTCGGTATTATTTTCAATACTTATTGATTATTTTATACCGAATCCATTATAAATATGAGTAAAAATAATTCAAACATACATTACTGAATTCAAGTTCTAGTTTTGTGTGTAAATTTTATACCATTAACTACTAGAAATGAACTTTTTTTCCCTTTTGAAAATAAAAAAAGGATTAATAAGAAAATTTCTAGGAATGTTTAAGACGTATTTTCTAAAATAAAAATGTGTTTTACATATTTTTTTACCGCATCAATAAAATCTCAAATACAAATATTCAAAACCGATTGTAAATGTTAGTTTGTTCATAATCTTAAATCTTCTAAAAGTTCAACCAGTGACAGTTATTTGTACGAGAAGGATTTTTTATTTGTTGGGGTTGCTTTTACTTTTTGCAGCAATGGCCACGCCACCTATTAAACTTAACAGCAACATACGAAGTACTAAATATGATGATGGCAGGCGTCATGTGTTTCAATATTTTCATCTTCACAAAATTAATTTTTAAAATTTTTGCATTATTTTTACTTCTTTTCCATTCAATTATACTGAGCTGTAGCAAAGTGTGGTCGGATACACCTGGTTCATAATAAGCATGCAGCTACAAAATGAATAATTACGAAAAATAATTATTAGGTTTCATAAGTAAATTGATGTTGCTGGAACTTTTATTATTGCACAATAGGAGGCAAAACTTTACTTCTTTACGTTTTCTTTCCTGTGGTAAAATTAAACGCGCGTTGGGTAATCACAACACAATAAAAATAAGCTATTTTAAATTGAAAAAATACGGACATTCATGGCTAATTAATGATGAACGAAGTTAAAAATTATAATAATGTTGATTTATTTGCTGAAAACATTAAAAAACAATCTGACAACTCTCACGAAACAAGTAAAGGTCCACTCTTATCGTGAGCTTGAGAGCAACTGACCGCTAACCAGAGAACATTGAGCTTTGAGCTCCTCACGCTTGCACAGTGCATGTGTGCAAGAGTGAGATGCGAATATAGTGTCGCGGTTCCCGCACACTCTTCACGCCCTGTTTATATATTGTATATAATACCTCCGATGTGTCCGATAAATTGTGATTATTATTAATATTATTTTAAAATCAATGCGTAAATATGTAATGGAAGGATACCTAAAATATTAGCCTTGTATTTATTATATTTACAGAGATGTTATGGTATTAGAAGCAATGTGTACTAGGTACACAACACCGGGAAGGGAGGTGAAATAGAAGAAAAATATTTCAAATGAGGATATTTTTTAAATATTATACGGCTGAATAGTTGCAAAAGCGCGAGCGGTTCATCTCTTTGAAATCCAAAGTAAACTCGGCCGACATGAAAAATCAATCGAATACACTGCTTTTTGGAGATCAATTCGCCGAAGCGTTCATTTATTTAATTCCTGAGATTTATTCCCTGGCCTTTTTAGTAAATGAAGGAAGCTCTAGCCGAAGATTAGCACTTGACTTTTCGGGCCAATGGCGGGAAATCGCTTTATCTTTGAGAAGATATTTCTTTGAGGCGGTTGTTTGTGCCCACTTCACCGCACGACAAAGAGCTTTAAAGGATGGTATGCACGACGACAAACTTTCCGGCAAATTAGAGACATTTAAGTAAAAAAAACAGTTTCCATTTTTTTTTCTTTCACAAACTATAGTAAATTTCTTCACCTTTTGACACCTGGCCCTATTTTGTAATCTTGTGGTTATATGGTTGATTGAAAACGTGGTAATGAAATACTTCGTTTTTTTAAGGGAAAATATATCACTAAGGGGTTTCTCTTAGAAGAACAGGATGTTGGAAAGACAGTATGAAAAATGCAATGTGAAATATTCATACTTCTTTATATTTCATTAAAATTTACTATTAGAAAACTTCGATTATGTAAAAATAATATTGAAAAATAAAGAGTTAATAATATTTTAATGTTAGTAAAGTCTTTCACCTTTTTTCAGATATTTCTCATCAAGAAGTTTGTAAATGTTAATAGCAGAAATCTAATAAAATATTGTATCAGTACGAGTAAGCACCCATTAGCTCTTTTCTGTAAATATTATTTCATTTATGTGTATTTTGTATGTAATTCTCAACTGAGGATACCAACGTCAGTCGAGATTATACATCTATCAAAATCACAGCTTATATACGAACGAGATGCAATAACTGTGCATATCAGCCTCTGTAAAAAAATAATGCATTTTTAATGTTTGACAATGGATGGAATGGTAAACGTTACGCAAAAAAAATAGATCACTAAAACAAAAAATTACTTATGTCAGTCTAAAGACAAGTCGCAAGCCTTAGAATGCATACATTTTCATATTTTTTCTTTAAAAAATGATAGATACTTCTACAGCTTAAGTTCAGAAGTATATGATAAAGAGTGTATGTAGTCTTAAGAAATGAGAATAATTTATTGAAAAAACATTACTGCTATTCGTAAACAGATAATAGAAATGGGTATATCTGAAAGAGATCGCATCATTTGGCCATATCCTTTTTTATGATTTTCTTTCATATAGTTTTATAAATTAATACTGTAACGGTAGAATTCAGTAAGGGCAAATTAAAGTAATTTGTAATTTGTAATTACGTGTACGATTCAATAAAAATAAATAAACCTAAGTAGGTACCTATCATATACGTAAAATTTAGTTAAGGAAAATCTTGCTAATGTAAAAGTATTTTTTTAAGATTTCATATCACGCTTTCGAACCAACAAAAATATTTCTACCAAAACACGAGTTTATTAATAAAAATATATTTTCCTTTAGGAGAGAAGAGGAAACGGAAAAGATAGGTATTCGATTTATCCTTTAGCGGTTAAGGATCAAGGCTAACCGTACGAATCGTTCGGGTTGAAATAATAATATATCCCGTAATACGAAGAGATGGGTCTTTTTAGGGGAAACTTTTGCGGCTTACTCGAAAAATACGAACGGAGTTAGCTTTGTGTTTTCTGAAAGTTTAATTATTTCAGAATTTACAACAATAAGCAAAAAATCAGAATTTACTGTAGAAAAATTCAAAAGAAAAAAAAAAAAAAAAAAAAAAATAAGAAAAAAAAAAAAAAAAGAAAAGAAAAAAAAAAAAAAAAAAAAAAAAAGAGAGAGATCTATACGTATATCTATTCAGCAAAAGAGGCATATTTTTAACTGAATATTTACCCGCGACAGGGCAGAAAATGTTGTTTTTGCATTTTGAAGCAAACGTATTGATAATTATTTTTTGAAATATACTAAATATTTTTCAAATGGAGAAAAAACCTTCAGGTTTTACCTAAAAAGATGTGTTGCACAGTAAAAAGTTCAATAAGTGGCTTGATATTTATTTTTAATACATTGTGTTATTTTTAAACATTAAAAACGTTCTCCTGCAAAATCAAGTTTGATTTATGACGTTCTTGAAAGGAGTGAGCGACATATGGTACATAAATAATATATTTTTCATAAATGAATGTATTATTACCATTATTGTGATTTGTCGAAGGAACAAAAAAATTAAATTGATTTTTTTTCAGAAAATTGCGAGAAACGCGTTATTATTTAGAAACTGATCATATATCATTATAAAATAAAACTAGAACTTTGTTTTTTAATATTTATATTTTTGCAATTTTTTTCCAACGGGTTTTGACCAGAACCTTGTCTTATTCATTTTAACTTTTTTTATTATTATCTACTTTAATCTCTCATATCTAAGGTATTTTATTTAAACAACAATAACCGTTTTCTTTTGCACAACTAACTAAAACATTTAATACAACAAAGTTCAGAAATAAACTTTGACTTCTTAACTTGTATACCTAATTTTTTTATAAACAACGCCACTTAACACTTAAATGAATGGTTAAAATTATAATAACATTAGGTTATCAATATCATATAAATATTTTCTTAAGTATTTTTGATCTCACAACATTTTAAAAATTGCAAAGATTTGTATTGTAATCACTAATTTAAGCACAGAATCACAATCAGTCAAAGAGCAACAATTTATTCATGGCTTGAGCTTCAGTTTATTTACGTTTATTGTTCGGCATAGTACTCATGAAAGTTTCACTTGATAATGTGGAATGAAAGCTGTACAATGGAACTTGACATCAGAATCAGCTGAATTTATTCTTATCCGAAAAGATTGAAGCCGTACACCCAGGGGAGTAGAAATATGGTAGGTACTTGTATACTCTCTTAATATGTTCATTTTATCTCGCTAGCGGATGTTGAGTACCGGAAGGGACATATTTTACATGCCATATATTCAAAAGAAAAAGCCATATATCATACGTGATAAAGTGCTGAAGAATGTTCGCGATAACAGTCTTCATCACGACGCGTTTGATGTTAGAATCTGCATAAGGAAATATGCTACTCGGGCATTCTTTCCGACTTTCACTGGAGACATCCTTAAAGTATTAAAAACATCTATAGTCTTTTTATTAAACAAATATATTTTCCAAAATAAACTATTATTATTGTATTATTTATCAGATCACTTTAAAAAAACTGCCTTTATACATAAATATTTATATATATATATATATATATATATATATATATATATATATATATATATATATATATATATATATATATATATATATATATATATATATATATATATATATATATATATATATATATATATATATATATATATATATATATTTATATATAAATATATATATGTAAATATATATATATATATATATATATATATATATATATATATATATATATATATATATATATATATATGTAAATATATATATATATATATATATATATATATATATATATATATATATATATATATATATATATATATATATATATATATATATATATATATATATATATATATAAGTAGATAATGTTAGACTGAGATAAGCATTATCGATTAAATTAAGAAAGGTGTGTTAAGATAGTTTGGACACAGAACGAATGAGTAAGGAAAAAATGACAAAACAAATTTATGAAGCGAAGGTAGTTAGTTATGGTTATAGAATGATGGTTAGTTAGTTAGTTAAATATAAATATAAATAATTTTCACTCTAATATATATTTAATATTACCCTAGATTTGTACCCGAAGCGCCGGGCTAATCACCATTTCTTCGTGTATTAAACGACCAAGGTAACACTGTTTCTGTAATGCAGTGCCTTATAGACAATTTTAGGTGCAAACAAGGTTAAGAAGATATTTTCAAGTAATTATAACGAAGTTTTTTTTTGAGTTCATAAATGTAAAATCACAAGTTAGAGTTACAATTTTCAATTATATTTTTAAAGTAATTCATGTGTGAGTCATAATATGTCGCCAGATAACGGATTTCGTCTCACAAATTGATAGATGAGAACAGGATCAAAGTTGTAACGCATCATGTAATGAAATCTATGTTCTAAGTACGTACATCACTTATCCATTAACTCAAATCAAGTCGATTCTCAGGCCTCGATTCACACGAATGGATGTGCAAATAGCTATTGAGGAAATATCTATCAGTAACTTTACACGTAGGTACGAGAACATAATATGTACATTACACAATACATGGAACGGCATGGAATATATACAAAATGTCTCAAACGCTAAACGAGAATATTTGTGTTGTTAACATGTATAATTGACTTATTTCAAAATAAATCTGTTTTTTAAACAATAGTTTAGTACTGGCAGATATTACAGTCGACAAATTCATGTTTTAAAATGCAAATGTAAATGTAAATGTTATAAAATGTAACCTGTTTTTTAAACAGAATACAATAATAATTTATTACTGACAAATATTACAGACCTTATGCTATAAAATGTAAATCTTTTTTAAATTATTAAAACGGCTTTTTAAATAAATAAATAAAATAAAGGTCTCTGCTAAAGACAAAGCTTTCTTAAATTAACCATAGATGCTGCCGTGAGCTCACTACTGAAAACAACGTGTGAATTATATGATTTAACATAAACTACCTATGACAGCTCATAAACCCTGCAAATACCCAGACTTCTATATGCTTCTTTACGTTTATTGAAATGCCAAAATGTAAAAATAACTCGTAAGTGGAGAACGCTCAGATTTGGGAAAAAGGATTTAGACACATTTAAAATGTTGTCAATAAAATACTTTTTTTTTCTTACAAAATTTCTTCCGGTCAAGTTTTAAGTATGTTAAATCATTAAACATAAGCATATGAATCTATGCACATCTTCTCGTATTCTACGAACCCTTATCCACACCCCAATGGTGCTTAGGGCACTGCATAATATAAACGAGGTGTTATCTTGATCGTTAACACACGAAGGAAAGGTGATCAGCCCTCCGCTACAGGTACCAGTCCAGGGTAATATTGAATAAATATTACAGCGAAAAAATCGCTTATACATCAATTTGTTCATTTAATTAGGTTAAATTTTAATTTAAATATTGATCCTTAACGCGAATGTATATCTCTCACGAGAATTTCTAAAACAGAAGAGATTTTTCGAGGAACTAGGAGAATTGAAGGCGAGGAATTGTGCAAACAGGGAGAACATTTTCCAGGGGATTCCGCTGAATTAACACCCGACTTCAATTAGTTTCAATCGGTCTGTTATTTCTAATTCTATCTCCGTTTTAGCATTATATAAAACTACTTGGTACACATTTAGTTCATGTACAATGTTCACTCAACGAAAACAATCGGGACAAATCCAGTCAGTTCTAATTGGCTCTTTTGTACGTTTAAACTAATTTAAATAAATAATTTGAAAATGTTCATAAAAAAAACATGGAATTTCGTAACACAATGCTATAGGGTACATTACATTTCTTGTGCTTACTTTGTATGTGAATTATTAGATAGAATGAGATAACAATATTCTTTGTTACTTAAAATATAAAAGGTTTAATTGATTCCTGTAAATTTTATAATATTTGATCCAAATCGATCCAAATTGATTGCTATCTCAACATAGATGAAAAAGAATGTGGATGTCTAGGTTTATACAGTGAATAAAATAATTTCTCGAATTAACCGTTTAATAAGAAAATGTAAATCGCATTTTCAGGCGTCTGCTAGTGTATAAAAGAATTTTGGAAAAATCTTACACAATGAAGGTCTCTGCTGAATAACGAGACAAATATAGAATAATAAACTTTTAATTTGAAAATTTAATTACATTTTAACTTTTTTCTAAAATTATTACAATATGGATATTCAATAATAATCGCATTGGAAAACTTTACAAAAGTGTGTTAAATGATCACTTAAACCAGCCGAATACCAGCATTGGCATGCTCAGACTTCCATCTTCTTTCATATAAACGACAGATCATATCGAGTCAAAAATATATCACTTATGTTCACATACACTGTCGTAATATCTATCCATTATGAATTCAAGTTTTACTCAATAAATACCACTTCGTCTTAAAATCTATTATGACACGTATTTCGATACATTCCACGTCATATTAAATACCGTAATGTATCAAAATATGTTTCATAATAGATTGCGAGAAATAGTGGTATTTACCAAATAGGTAAAACATAAAGTATAAATATATTTTATAATCATTTTTGGAAATCGATAATAATTTTTGGTTTATTTAACATAGATTATGTTTTTAATAGTAATCGTATTTAATGGTAATCGAACCCGGGACCTCCAGAACGGTAGCCGAGCGTGCTGACCATTACACTACGGAGGCGGTATATAAGTGATTTTTTCACTGTCATATTTATTCAATATTACCCTGGACTGGTACCTGAAGCGGAGGGCTGATCACCTTTCCTTCATGTGTAAACGATCAAGATAACACTGCGTTTATATGACGCAGTGCCCTATGCACCATTGGGGTGCGGATTAGGGTTTTATTCTTATTATTATGTATTTAATGGTAGATAAAACTTGTTAAATATGTTCCTATATACGTACACATTACTTTCGTGCATCTGTTCCTATGTTGCTAAGACAAAAGACAGGATGGAAGAGAGGAAAAGGGGTGGCAGACGGTCAAGTGGAGTTGGCGGTGGTGAAGAAGGTGGTAAAGAAGGTTAGTGGGTAGATACGAGCACGGAAGGGTCTTAATTTAATAAAACTGCAGCTTCCGGAAGAAAAAAACCTTATCCATGTTCGGTTGTAATTTTCTAATGGAGTGTTTCCGTTTATCATCAAAGTGCAATTTTCTATCATTAAACTATAAATACACAGACGCTTTGGTGAGTCAGATAGAATCGTGACTGTGAAATTGGCGTCACAGGTTCGATTCCCGTAAATAACCGAATTGATATTTTTTTATTTCATTTATTGATTCGGAACTACTTTGTGGTAAATATATCCATTTTTAATTGAAGTTTTACTTAGTTGCTATTTCTTAAAATCTATTATGACGTGTTTCGATTCATTTTGTTTATGATTTTTGTTTAAAAATGATACCGAATGTATCGAAACACACACGTGTCACAATAGTTTTTAAGAAATAGTGGCAATACTACGATCGAAAAAACAGAGCATTAATGTACGGGTATTAACAAAATAAAATAATAATAACATTTTTATAAAGAGAAACCTGCAAAGTCTAAATGAATGTAAGGTTAAAAAAGATAGATATGAAAAATCGATTTATTAATTATTTAATTACCCAGACTTAAAAACAAATGATTTCAAAAATGGATCAATTTTTTTACCTGTACCTACATTAATCCACCGTTTTTTGATCAAAGCATATGATGAAAAATAAAAATTAAACCCAGAATCTCATATATCGTAGACTATCACACATAATTCTTACAATATAAACTCAAACTCTATTACTAAAAGTTCTAAAATAGCAATCTTACAATATTAATGTAGAATAAATATTATCAAGTTTTAGTATTTCCATATAGTTATGTTCACGTGTATATGAAAATATGAAGGTATATTGTTTGAACAGTATATACCAGTATTTGACGTTTAACTTTACACCCTATCGTCTTAAAATTCACAATATAAGGCTGCCGTAATATTTCAAACTCTAAATAAACACGTACTTTCAAACCTCTTTAGAAAACAGTGCATAGAACGTAATCCCTGTTTAAATACTGTCTCATTTCCTCAGTTACTCGACATAGCTTCCGTCGGGATTCATACTTTGATTATATTATTTGGGGGGGTTGATCTTGGTTACGCCCCTCCGAATGTTGTTTTAGTATCGTCATAGGGGAGCATTCCGTAATCCAGGATTTAACAAATTTTATCACTTCCCTATTTGCATAAAGTGTTTGTCGTTTCTGAAGTTATCTTGTGGAATGAGGAGAAAATAATAAACGAAACATGTCTTGGAAGTAATGATAAGGGCGTCATTCTAAATTTGACATGTTTGGGAACAAAAGGCATATTTTTCACAGCTATGATATAAAATTGAATGTGTCTCTGATCTCATATAATCCTTCACCCTTTTCCCAGTATGTACAAATCAAATGAGCTTGTGCATGACGTAGATTTTATTTATATTTTCTAAATACTTTATTTTATAACGTATGTACATATATCGAAGGGTTTACATATAACGAAAACCATCAATATTGGTATTACATGTGACTGTTTCGAAAAATTAAAAATCAAAAGTTATTCTTAAAATATTATATACCAACCGATTATGTTATGCGGTTTTGTAATGTATAGTTTTTTAACGAAAATATAAAAGTTTTGACTGTACTTCTAAAAAAACAAAATAAAGTTGTTAAAATCTATTTGATGTTATTAAAACTAACAGCCACAAATATTGTACTTACATATATCTTTTACATTTTTATTAGGTTATTTTTCAACAAGTGGTAGAGAAAGTTATCGTTAGCAATTTAATATAATCGGTATTAACCGACTCAATTCTGATTTTATCAGATTAAAATCAGAATTAAATTTTTCGATATCGTTATAAAGCAAATAATTCAAAAAGTAAATTCATAGATTGTCAATTATTAAGAGTAGGTAGTGTGTATTTTCACGAGATCAAGAGTACGTGTATTTTTTCTCATCGCGTTGAACGCACATTCGTTTGAATATACATCTTATGACTCTGTTGTACACTTTTTTGATCCGTTTTATTTTATAAATTTGTTTTACTAAATTATGAGTAATTTAATTTATTATAACTAAATCTGTAAGTCTTCTTAATAAATAAAACATTTTAAATATCACAATGAGAACCCTTTTTTATGTTTTTTAAATATATCTTTATACATATAAATACTTATTATCTTTAGACGGATTAAATATGAATAATATTTTGATAATATTTTTTGATAACATAACCTACTCTATTATCAAAATATTCTGTTTCATTAAATTCTCAGTATTCTTTTTAATTATAACGGAATGTATAAGTCTTCTTAATAAAATAAAATAATTTAATCACAATGAGAACTGTTTTTATGTATTTATAATTCATCTACATATTGATTGTAATTATTAAGCAAATACGAATAATAATGTGGAAGTGATATTTATTAATAAAATTATTCTATTACCACAACTACTTAGTTGATTGCACGTAGTAAAATCAGAGTTTCTATTTACAAGAACACCCTTAGCTACATATTTACGATTTAGATCAGCATATTGCTCGTTCGGCGCAACATTTTATTTAATCGAACGTGCTCACGTTTCTCAAATAGCCTCAATGTAAGGTGCCCCCTCCACGGCGGTATTTTCTTTAAAACAACATTTCTTCCGGCCGTTAAGTCTAGATACGGGACTTTTTTATTTGTTTCCCGAGACAAGCGGCGAGAGAACCGCTGCACTTTCCCTCACTCGGGAAAAATAACCTATTCATCGTCCCAGCATCCTGAAAACATCAAAAAGCATTTGCGCCTAATAAAAAATAGCAATCAATTAGAAACATTTCTGTATTTTACGATGTGTCTCTTTGGATTCTTTTTACTCTTGGCCTTGATATAGCTTTGTCAAAATTTCTGCTTTGAGACGAGGCTTGAAGGAAAAAATATTTCCCGTTATAAGATAGAATTTGTCCCGTGGGAGTATGCGTCTAGACCGAGACGATCCAAACAGTGCCTCCACGTTAGGTATAACGTGAACTAGTGCCAAAGGGATAGCCTTTCCTTGTTTTCGTAGACCTATGCAGTTAAAAAGTTGTTGAACTCAAAGTGATACTTTTGCTCATTTCTTGAAATATTTATGCTAATAAAAGGTGTATTGGATCGATTTTTAGCAAAATAATCAATAAAAATAATTTTAATAAAGATGATAATTTTGTATGTCAAAAGTCTACCACTATGGAGTAATAGCTATCGCGTTTATCTACTATGATGGAGGTCCTGGGTTCGATTTTCAGGGGGGGGTCAAAATATATACCAGTAATTTTTACTCTAATATTTATTTATTTTACCCTGAACTCGTACATGAATCATATGTTTGATCACCTTTACATAAGTTAAGATCAAGATAACACTGAGTCAAACGCCATGAGAAGCAAGTAAGGATACGAGACCTCTACAATCAATAATACGGCATTTTATGAATTAATTTTTACATCAAGCAAAGATTTTTTGAGTCTAATAAGTTGAATTTTATTAAAAACACATATAAATAATTTTTGTTACAATTATTTCGCCTAGTTATGGCATTTTTTAAATGAAATGCGAAAAAATAGGCGAAACAATTGTAACAATATAAATTTTTATGTGTTTTTAATAAAATACAACTTAGTAGACTCAAAAAAAGTCTGTGTTCGATTTAGAAATTTTTTCATAAATTAAAATGGAATTCTACAAATTAAACGCCAAATCAATAAATACGTCGTTTTACTTCAGGAAACATGTTTCCTTACTACGAATGTAATTTTTTAGAGGAATTTCTTAAAAATCATTATGGTTATGGTACTATAAGTTGGCTCAATCATTATCTAAATAATTCTGAGCATTAAGGCCTTAGTTACTGAAATCAACATATTATAAGATGTCGTTTGGTTGGATCGCCCATTGATAGAAGCTAAATTGAACATTAAATGTATTTTAAATAACGTACCTATGGACTTTGTAAACCTCAAAGACTTGAATTCATCACCACAAGGCTTGGAAATAAAGTCAAACAAATAAATAAATAATTGTTTCCATACTAAAACATATATAGTTATACAAAAGAGAGACCTAAATTATGACAATGTTCTAAAAATTGTTTAAAACCGCGTTTTACAACAAATATGTTGAGTTTACTATATAATTAGTATAAGTTTATGATCATGGCAATAAATAAAGATTTCTTAATTTTATTATCTTTTATTTAGTAATACGAAACTACACGTAAGAGAATTATAGGGTAAAAATTCCATTCTTCTTACCCAAACATTTTCCCTAAAATATTACGGGAAGGATACGGGAAGGATTCCATACTAAACTACCCCCTTGTTCGAGCACACCTTTATACATTTTTAAAGGGATTTAGCTGGATCTCGCTGCCAAAAAAGTTTTACAGAGATAAAAAAAGTTTATTTTAATCCTTTGCATTATATAAAGAGTGTCCAAAGGTTACACCACTTTTTACGGCGAGGAATTGTATAATGTATAATAAAAGATACTTGCAGGTAAAAAACAATGTATGCTGACAGTTGAAACGTGTGACAGGTTGTGGTCCCGTGGTTAGCGTTGTGAGTAGTATCAGCTCTCCAAGTCAGAGTCTCTGGGTTCGAAACCGCTCTATCACATATCTACATATGTACGAGTATTAT
Source organism: Brachycentrus maculatus (assembly GCF_059751285.1). NCBI lineage: Eukaryota > Metazoa > Arthropoda > Insecta > Trichoptera > Brachycentridae > Brachycentrus > Brachycentrus maculatus. The sequence continues at coordinate 188,377 of NW_028281231.1, forward strand.
TAAAAATAATTTATATTTGAAATTACTATTATCACATTACGAAGTTAAATCTAAGATGAATATAGTACAGGAAGAAGACATACAACATCCTTGCTTAAAAGCTCGAGAAAGTGGTTCTTCTGTTTAAGACGATTAAAAAAAGTAAAAATTTATATGACTGCCAACCTTTTGCTCTAAGTGGCATGGTAAGAAAATATACTTTAAATGAAATATTTACTAAGTGTTTCTACCTTTACATTAAAGCGTCTTTATAATTTCCTTCATATAATAACTTAAATAAAATAACAATTTTATTGTTGTTTTTTTTTAACGAATACTCTTATGATAGACACAATATAATATTTAAGTCACGACAACATATCGCTCACTCCTTTCAAGAACGTCATAAATTAAAAATCGTCAATTTTCAGTTGTGCATGTTTTCGGAATGCCTAGAAAATCTACTATATCCCAGCAAAAGAGGCATATTTTTAGCTAAGTATTTACCCGATACAGGGCAGAAAGTGTTTTTTTGCATTATGAAGAAAAAGTGTTGTTCAATAATTTTTTTAAAAATAATTAATATTTTTCAAATGGAGAGAAAACCTTCAGTTTTTACCTTAAAAGATTTGTTGCGCAGTAAAAAGTTCAATAAGTGGCTTGATATTTATTTTTAAAACATTGTATTATATTTTTTAACTTTAAAAACGTTCTCCTGAAAAATCAAGTTTTTTGATTTATGACGTTCTTGAAAGGAGTGAGCGATATATGTACGTGTATGTTTGTTTAATAACTAACGGGAGAATTTCAAATTAAAATATGTGAAGCGGCGTGATGGAGTTATTTATATACAACTTATTATTATTTCGCATCGCAGTTGAGGCATAATAAATATCTCCTGAGGTGCAACGTTGAAAAATAATCGCTCGCTGTCTAGTGCTATTAACATGATTGTATTTCAAAATCAAACATCAAAGTGCCCTTAAAACAAAAACCATTAACCGTAATTAATAAAATTATGAAATAATGTAAGGCTATCATTACTCACTTTGATCCTTGCATTAAGGGTAGCTGTCAAACGAAATGTTAAATGAACCACGCTGCTATTAAAAACATATCTTTCCAAAGGATATATATAGCTTTAATTTCCCGCGAACGAACCCCCCTTTTTCATTCTGTTTATTCAAAATCACAATTATGCTGCATTCCTTTATTAACACGGTAAGTGCGCCGTACGCGTCAGGCGAGTACATTTAACATTTATCCAGGGTCGGAATACGCGCTAGGCGCGTTTATCTAAAACCAATGAGTCTAAGTCAGTTTAAGTCCCCTCGACAGCTCATGTTTATACTATCTTGTCTTCAAGCGAGTATAAACATGAGCCGCGCGTGAGTGATACACACTAAGTGAACAGTGTGTCTTAGTATCTACATAAAGAAATTTCATATTTTTAATAATTTCAGCGTTTCGAAACTTTATATTTTGTTAGCATCTCGTAATTGTGATAAATGGAACGTAATGAACGCGTTAAATGAAATTGTAATAGTTCGATGATGGGAAAAATTAAAAAAAAAAAACCTTAAAAAATACAAATACTTATTTTTTAAAGAAATTGACACAAATTATAGAGCATTTAAAAATAATATACTTAAAATACATTTTATATATTACGAAAGATATGCAATAGTATCATATGAATCTATAAGTGATTCAAAATTTTAATAAAAGTAATGAAAAAATGATCTAGCTGCTAAGATATCGATATAATTGAAATCCAGATTTATCAAAAATATTTTATAACCATTATCTCTTAAATTATGTTCTATAAAATGATAGAATAAGAGTATAAGTTGAAATACATAATACAAACAATAATATAATAAATTTTATACACGCCGTTTTCGTGAGAAATCGCATTAAGGGCCTTTTATCTTCAATCTAAAAAAAATACCCAATATTTTTTTTATATTCGAATTTGATTTTGAGATAGAACATTAGATTATGGAAGCCGACAGTTTTCTTAAGAATACCATTTTCTTTGAAATGTTTATTTTATACAATATTAATAACAATGATGCAAACGATGTAATTTAAAGTTTCATCTCATGGTTTTAATCTCCTTTATAATGTAATTATATTATAGAAATAATAGTTTTACAAAATCATCACGTAAACACATAGTTCCGAGTATTTTTCATTTGTTGCCGGTGGAGGTAAGAGGGCAAATAAAAATTTGTCCTAAAGGGAAAATTAAGGAATAGGTAAATGATCAAGAGTTAATACTGTTACAATTGAAAGAAAGTTCATATTATCCTTTCTTTGTATGTATATTATGATAAAAAAAATAAAAAAATAATACCCTAGTAAAAAGAACTCCACCGACAAGAAACAACATTAGATGGCTTGGTGAGTCTGTAAAAAAAATATATTATGTTAATTATGGAAACGATTTTAAAAATGAATGTATATTTGTTATTATATGCATTTAACAAATAAATAAAATAATATTTTTTTTATGGTTGTTTTTTGCATGTTATTGAAATTATTTAACTATATAATTCATCAAATATTGAATCATTATTCAATATTTGATCTCATCATTATGGGCAAGATACCATATCCTTGATTAAATTCTTAGTCAGAATAAATCAATTGCGGCTTAATCCCATGTTCAGCATTGAGATAAAACTTTTGATTCCCATGGCGAATGTGAACCAAGGGTTGTAGATAAAATTTAATTAATTATTATAAGGGTCGGATCACCTTGTGCGCCTTGTATTTTTTCCGAACCTTATCGCGGCGTGTATGCAAATTTGCGAAAGACTTCTAACTATGCCACTGTTTTATTACTTTCGCGGAGGCATGTTTAATTTTGAATATTAAACTGCCGGTTATAAGGAGTTTGGACTTAATTAAAAGGGTTGAAGAGGGGGTTAGGGGCCCTTAATGGCCGAAAAGAGGGCTTCTCGGTTAGGGAAGGACTTTTATCGGAACAATCATTTGAAAACTGGCGTAAAAATGTGTTTTTACAGTCCCTAGTGCGCGGTGCTTGAAAACAATGATTCTGGGCCCCATTAATTATTATTACGCACAGTTAACAAGTTGTTTCTTTTATTAATTAATGCGAATTACCTCACTTTTACACGTTGTTTTACGGTCATTTAAAGCTCAGAGTACCTACCATTTACGATATAATTCCGGAAACCGGCAGAAAGATATATTATTTTATTCAACGTAAGTAAATATTCTGAAATTAATTTTAAATGGAATTCCACTAATATTGTTTAATCTTGTAAAAACTGTTTCTAAAATTCAAAAGTGATTATTTTGGTTTAAGTGACAAAAATACAATACAACATTAATTAATAACTGTAAGTTTTCCCTAAGTCTACGTACAATATATACATATGATTATGTAGTTTGACCCTCAAACAAAAAATTCAGTCGAAATTTATATACTCGTATGTGCATTTTGTATATTAAAAGTATTCTGAACTTTGTGGTAAGGTAATATAACACTCTCCTTGTCATTCAATGTTCACTTCCTGTAATACCATAAAGTGATGATGAATGATAAGGAGAGTATTATATTAATTTAAAATTGATGTAATTGATTGAATTTTAAATTGATTACTTTTGAGTCTATTGATGTAAACAGGTCTAGTTTCGAGAACATCCGTAGTTCTCAAAACTAGAAGTGCATTGCTTATGGCAGACAGCCTGTTTCTTGATAGCTGCCATCACTTTTTCAATGTTTTCAACTGCATTATTTTTTCATTCTTCTTCTTCATCTTCTTGCTCAATGCTGAGCGTCGTGGTCTTCTGGAATGTCAGGCACTTGGTGCACAAGTCCTCTCCATTCTTCCCGGTCCTTTGCCAACTTGATGGCAGCGTTTAGCGAGGATCCGGTTAATTCCTTTATTTGGTCTGTCCATCTTGTTGGAGACCGTCCTCTTGCCCGCTTGCCTTCAACTGTACCTGTTACTACCAGTTTTTCAAGACTCTTTTCGTTCTTTCTGGCGATATGCCCAAAGTAAGACAGAATCCTTTTCCTGCAAGTCGTGGAGAGTCTTTCTGTCACTGACAGTTCGCGGAGAATGGAGACGTTTGTGCGTCTTGCAGTCCAAGGAATGCGCAGCATCCTCCTCCAGCACCACATTTCAAACACATCCAGCATATGTCTTTCCTTTTTCCTCAGTGTCCATGTTTCCACTCCATACAGCGCAATGGAGAATACAAGAGATTTCACTAGACGGGTTTTCGTTCTCCTCAGTATGGACCGATTTTTCCATATCTTCGCCAGACTAGACATTGCTGATTTTGCCATTCCAATTCTTCTCCGGACCTCTGCTTCACAGCCTCCGTCTATTTTTTCATACATTTCTAATATTTTCATTGCTTCAAAAGCATTTTGTAGCAATCGTCCGCCTCCGTAGTGTAATGGTCAGCACGCTCAGCTACCGTTCTGGAGGTCCCAGGTTCGATTTACAGGGGGGGTTCAAATAAATATGAGTGATTTTTTTTCTCTGATATTTATTCAATATTGCCTGAATCGATGAGCTGATCGCCTTTCCTTCTTGTGTTAACGATCAAGAAAACATTGCGTTTATATGATGCAGTACTCTATGCACCATTCGGGTGCGAATAAGGGTTTGAATGAAACAAGCATTGTGAAATTGAGCACTTTAAAATTTTCTTTTTCCTTTTTTATTCCTTTTCTATTTAACTAGATTGAGCTGTACAGGGTGTTTCATACAAGAATCTTGAAAATGGCAAAGTGACGGGAGTGCAAGGGTTAGATATGATATCAGAATCAGGGTACGGTGACCAGAAGGAATCAAGGAAACAGGGGCGCACTGGAGATGGATAGTCCCCAAGGGTAACACATATCTCAGACTCGGTGCATGCGCAGACAGGGCAACCAGCTTCGAGTTCGTGCTCTCAATTTTAAAATTCATACTAAAAGCAGTACAATCTAGCGATACCTTTTTTGATAAGGATTTTTAAATTATGATTTTTTTGGAGTACAAAACATAGTTACCGTACATATGATTATACGTGTAGGTTCCGAATCCAACGGATTTAAAAAAAAAGGTGAAACATTTTAGGCGGCGATTCGATAATCGATAATAAGGCTACAATGAAGAGTAAAATAACAATGACACGTCACCAGGCACATTTCGTTATTAAACATAATCAAGAAAAAATCATACAACTACAGAATTATTTAGTACAAAAGAATTGTTAAAAACCCACTATGTTTTATGTCAGTCTTTTTAAAGGTATGGGATGGTATGAGTTATGCATTATTAAATTGTGTTATTGCTGCTGAAAAAAATTACTGACCTTAGTAATATCAAGCACTTGAAATATTTGATCATTCATGAAAATTTTCTCAGTCTTTTTCTGATTTTTTTACTACTTTTTCATTTTTTGTTTAACTATTCTTTCACTCATTCGATTCATTTGCCCAAACAATCTCAACACGCCTTTCTTAATTCTATCGATAATACTTATCTAAGCTTATATTTTGTTATACCTAGGATTATACATAAATAAGAGTTGGAAAAAAAGAGTAGAGTAGTTGTCGATCATGGGTAGAATTGGTGAATGTTACACGTGTGTTAAGTGATGTATGGTCGTAAGCCCTGTAAATGCCCAGACTTCCATATTTTTCTTCATATTTGTTGAGATTTTAAAATGTAAAAAAAAACTCTTAATTAGAGATAATTCATATTCGTGAACAAGTATTTGTACAAACTTAAAGGTGTTGTATTTTAAACGGATATTAAATATATTTTATTACACAGTAAACTAATTGAGTAGTTCAGCATCGTCTATAGGAGTAATTAAATTACCTTCCCAAATAACAGCTTGTTTGGAAAATGGCGTCTTTGCGCCATTTTTGAAAGAAACCGCACGACTTCCATTAGCGAATTACTATTAATCAAAAACGAATCTCTCCTCTGTTGGACGTGCGGCCCACTGAGCAACCGTTCCGGTATATCCAGTCTACTAGCTACTACTATTAGCAGGGTAAAGGATACTAGTGACGCGCGTAACCGACTAATGACAATGTTTCATCATTGATGATCCTTCATACTAATAAACAACCGATTAACTAGATACATTAATGTATTTTATAAATGTAGATTTATATATTGTATATAAGGAATCCAAATACAGTGCATTTAAAAAAAAAGTATGCATAATTATGGGCAGAATGGTGAACCTAATAAAAATGTATAAAATGATCACTTTAGCCAGCCAAATGGTGGGTGGTTATACCTAAAATGCTCAGACTTTCGTTTTGTGTCGTAAATAAATAAAAGATGGTTTGTCGCTCTTGACTCCTATAATACATGTTCATAATGTCAATTAAAAATCTAGTACGGCAAAAACAATAACCGTGTATTTTATTTCAAATACGTTTCGTTGGAAAAGAATTGAAAATGCTAATTTAAAAAATGTATTCCTAAGACTCCAAAATGGGTTTTAAATAATAAATTACCAAGTTATAAAACAAAATACAAATTGTTTGGGAATAAAATATTTTAAAAGCCTTCCTACGGATTAATAAAATAGAAGATAAAAAATACTTCTGACAAAAATGTCTTTATCAATAACAAAAAAAAACAAATGAAGTGTTATTTCTATAGTTAATAAAAAGTATGTAATATACAACAAATTGAAATTTAGTGTAAAATTCTCTCCGAGAAACAGAGTTTAGTTTCGTTTTTAGGAGAGGCACAGCGCAATTGGAATAAGATATTTTATAAGCAGAAACGTCTACTTAATAAATTAAAGTGTAATAATTTATGTTTTAATATAAAAAAAAAGCGTTGCGGCGGATTTTTATAACCGAATTATTAAATGACCGGTCATTAGCGTCACTCCCGGGTAATGTGAATCCCTGGGCCCACTCAGACTAGGCGCTCTCGCGCTCGCAACTCGCAAGATACCGCATTTACCTCGAAACTTTGCGGATATGTACCAGTCCGTCCTGCATTGGATAGTAGGTAGGTAGGTACTCGGCCAAATTATGACCTCCGTGTAGTTTCAAGCGTTTTAAATTATGGTCAATTCGTTGCCAAGTTATAAATAGCGCAATATGAAACTTAGGTATTACCGCGTACTATGATAATAGGAAAGTTTTCATATTATCGTGGCTATTTTGAGAGAATGAAGAGAGGATGATAGTAAAGGGTGGGAGGAAGAGTGAGGAATACAGTGGAAACTCGACTATCGGGACATTGGAGATGAAGATAGTCATAACTAAGCTAGAAATTAAATATTCTTTTTTGGCATCTCATCAAAGATGAAGAAGAATATGGAAGTCTGGGCATTTTCGGGGCTGACAACCGTTATAGACTGGTTTAAGTGATCACTTTATACACGTGTAACATTCACCAATTCTACCCATTATTGACAACCACACTACACAAATTCTGGGAAGTTCTATATATATGAACCAATTTTGAAACATTGCTTTAGAATCACTAGAACTTCACTAGAGACATCTATTGGTAAGATGAAAAGAAGCGTTCTTTATTGAGCAGAAACTCTTTTATTAGTATGTGAGGTCCAAATCCTGGATTATTATCAGACACATGAGAAACGCCAGAAAATATCATTTTCTATTTTATAATTTAAGCTTATGATTTGACCAGATAATTTATTTACAACATTTTGAGTGTGTCAAAAAATAATATGAAAATAACTCCTGTAATTAGAGAAAATCCAGATTTTGTAAACAAGTATTCGGACACTCTCAAAATGTTATAGAAATTAGTTCACCACTTCGATATGCTCTCAAATTCAATGTTATGTATAAATAAGTACTTGAAGGGAGTCGGGTCAGGAATTAAGTGGTTAGCACGTTAGTCTACGTAAGGCCCCGGGTTTACATCCTAAGAGTAAAAAAATAAATATGATTGTTTCTTCATATTATCATGGTTTATTGCCTGTGTAATGCTATAGCGATATATTTCCCTGCTTACCCCTGCAGAGAGGCAGGGAGAGGTTAGTTAGTTTAAATGTGAAAAATCACAAAAAAAAACATTTTGATCCCTCTCGGAATCGAACCCGGGACTTCAAGCACGCTAGCCACTAAACATGGAGGCCGACATACTTTGACAGGTGTGTTTAATTAAATTAAAAAAATGTACTGGTATGTGTAGGTAAATTTCATTTTTAATTCGTTGTATTGTTTTTTTTTTCATCTTATTTGTTAAAAATTACAATAATAAAACATATTTCCATATAACAAAAGAAAAACTTTTGTATAATTCTTATTTTATTAATTCTAGATGGCTAACCATACATATTTCTAACTTGACATTTCCACGAACAAATGTATTTGCTAATGCATGAAACAGAGTATATGGTTTATCCATAATACCCAGAAAAATCCTATTACATATTGTGAGTTCATTAAGTTTGGATTTTATTTTTGTAAGCACTTACGTTGAGACATCACAGCATCTTAGCTGAAAAATAAAAACTCATACTCTCAGAGATGGAAGTTCAAAGCCACCGGAAACCATAGATGAACCGGAAGTGCAATTCATTTATCTGCAATTTATTTGCCCGCCTGTATCAACCGTAAGAAATGAGAGAAGAAACATAGTCAGTTCTTAAAATTGGTTAAAATAATGTGTATTTCTGCTAAGTGAAGCACAATGCCAATTTCATTAAAATTAATGATAAATTATGACTAGGAGACCGCTTTTACTTGTAATTTCATATTTTTTAAAATTCTTTTATTAACTATATTTGGTAATAGTATAATAGAAAGACTGGGGAAAACTTAACATGATCAAGTACTTGAAAGTGGCCAGGTCAGGAGTTGGAATAATCGGCGAGTATGTATGAAGATATTGATGTAGCGTTCTATTCTCTCTGCCTACCTATGGGAGGCAGCGGTGTGATGGTTTGTAAATAAGTTTGTTAATACCGTTGAATCCAATATTCTTCGTTATTGAAAATGTAGGTAACTTAATAACGCACTACATTCAATTTTATTTTATTTTTTATTTCGGCATTCACTTCGTGGTAAGACACGATTAAATGGTAAATAATAACACTTGTTTTTTACTACTTAAGTAAAAAAAAAACAAGTGTAATGCTGGCAGTCAAATTGTAAAAAAAAACTATGTTTTTATTTAGAGTTTAATTTATTAGTTCACGATTTTTATAGAAATTATGTTGCAGTTAAAAATGCCTTGTAAGCAAATTTTTTAAATTCTCAATGATTCGTTTCACAAGCTGAAAAAGCATTCATATGAAATCGTGATGCGCAGCTTTAAACACCCCAAAGCACTTATTTAAACAAGTGTGTTCATTTACAATTTACATCAAATTATTTCTGACTATATTTTATCAATTCATATTATGAAAAAGAAGAAATCTTCGATATGGCGCTAATGGACTTATTATTGACATCTAGTATTTCAAAATTTGATGACAAATTGCATTGAAACGCGAACATAAAACAAATTAACGAATATTCTCTGCTTTGAACTAAGTGGTTCTTTGATAAGCTGGACTTTTATCGACAGATACGTAAGTAGGTACTGTAAAACTCGGCCTTTTGATGTCACGGCATTGAATCCCCGGAAACGGTTAACGAATGCAACCATATCTGAAAAGGAAAACCTTTATGCCTTTAAAATGAGTATCAAAATTCCCCAAAAGCCAAATACTAGTGAATGCTGGGAAAATAAAACAAACATCCCCCACTGCCTCTAAAGGATATCGCCGAATCGAAAAGTATACTAGCTAATGGATATATTCGATAATTTGCATTCGAGTTCAGTGTATTTCGTGTAACTCTACTAATTAAAAAAAAAAACAAAAAAAATAAATAAAAACACTATAAGATCTGGTAGATAAATAACAGCCATATAATTCTATCATTAGAACTATCGGCCAGAGGAATCTTTATTTATATAAAATGTACCTTCTCTGATAACTTTTAAAAATCGTCTGAGACATAACTATCATCATTATAATACTAACTGTTCAACAAACCAAATCCCGTAGTATTTTCCTCTACCTCCTTCATTAATCTCTTGTTTTCTTTGCCTTCCTTTTTATCATCAACAAATATTTGATTAACTATAATGCAGTTGCTTAATTAATACATAAGTAATATGTATTTTTTAATGCTCAAGCTTTATCTACCCTCTGATTGCAAACAGCTATATAAGGTATCAAACGTTTTGACCAATATCACTATTCAATTTTTGTTTATTTGGAAGATATTTCTACTTTGCAAGAAGCCCGCCAATGTACATTTTTCTTTTCTGTACATCAAGTTTAAATTGTCAATGAATTTTATTGTTATTCAACAATGCCTTCTCATTATTTAAACCTTTATCAAACAGTTAGTTAAGCAACAAACTAGTAAAAGTATAAAAATCCTCTAGTACACAACTATGATACCCATTTTATCCACAATGCAGGGTTGATGGTTCCAATAGTGAATAATAAATATGGAAGTATAACGCTTCAATACAAAGTTCCGAGCTTTTTTTAATTTATTGCTGGCGATAAGAGATACATGTCGGTTCTTTGATCTTTTCGAGATAACAAGAAAAAATTGCACCTTTTGTTGTTCCGGATTTTAATTATTGATTCATCAGGTTTGTTTAAACGCAATTATTACTATTACTCGCACAACGCGTAGTACCTCACTGTTCATATATAGCGTCTGACGTGTACTTCTACAACGCGCGCGTGTGCGACACTATTTTATTTTATCGTTGTGTATACATACTTCGCTCTCTTTTGCCTCACTCTCGTAGCGCCGGAATGTATAGCTCTCTTTTTCCTTCTCTTTAAGTTATTATATCTCTTTTCTTTCTCGTGTAACGAAAAGTTTCACTTCAAAAACTACGATAGTTCTGTTTGGAGAGAGGAATATCAGGAACCTACCAACGTTATTTTAGTATCATTTATTCAGCAACGCAAACCTCACGTCTACTACAGACAATAAAGAATTCAGATCTCTGAATATAACAATGTCTCGTTTCAAACCCCGACTAAAATTTATTACTAGTTGGTTATACATAGAAAAAATCATGATAAGACGTTTTATAAACATTATTTTTTTCAATTGAAAAATATAAACCTTAAAAATTTCTTAGATAAAGATTCCCACCTCAAAGATTTTCATTGAAAAAACTTTCTAAATGTTATTTATTGACATCTCATCAAAGATGAAGAAGAATATGGAAGTCTGAGCATTTACGGAGCTGAAAACCGTCATAGGCTAGTTTAAGTGATCACTTTACACACGTGTAACTTTTAACAATTCTGCTCATTATTGACAACCACACTACTCAAATTCTTGGAAGCTCTATATATATGAACCAATTAAGAAACATTATTCTTCAATCACTTCTTCATCTTTCATGAGATGTCAACAAAAATATAAAAAATAACTCCTATAATTGGAGATGATCCAGATTTGTTAACAAGTATTTGGACTCACTCAAAATGTTGTACTTTCTAAATGTATTGAAATTCCGATAATAAACAAAATAGAAAGCGAATTCAAACTAACCTAAGGTGTGTGACAAACAAATTTGTAATTCAAAAAGGTTTTTTTTGTAGTATACATATTAAATATATATATTTTTAAATGTCTATCGTCCAAGTGACTCTGAAATCTAGCTACGGCTTATGCAACACCGGTTATCATGACCCTACTTAGGCTTCAACATTATAAGTTTTATAGCCTTTTCCGACTTGTGAGTGGAGTTACTATAATTTAGGTTGATTGACGAGTGTAAATTCAAGTCAAAAATACTCGCTCAAGTTATATTTGTATATATAAAATTCGTTCAATATTTATTACATAGTTTCATGGTGCTACTTTCTTAATATGATATGTTTATATAAAAAGTATAACCAAAATTATTTGACCCAATATTTCTTCAAAGCTTTCCGTCATCTATTACTTTTTTTGTTCCATGTTTACTGTTATCAAAAACTGAAAAACATAATCAAGGAGTCAGTCGCGATCCTTTGAGAAAACTTCAAGATGAAAACACGTTTTGTAAGTCTACGGATGTAATCAACTCGTCAATAAAAAATAATAAGATAAATAATCACGGTAATGAAATTCTGCGGTTATCTCTCGCCTGGATGAGGAACGTTGAACAGTAAAATATTCACGTTATTCCATCTAGAGAAGAGAAGGAAAGCTCCAGTTTTCGTAAAGTACATCTACCGTTTCAGCTAGACACGCCACTATGGTAGCCTAAATTTTCATTCCGTATTCATTCAACCAAAAGAAATAAAATTAATTTCCCATATAATGTCTAATTCAAATTTATTGAGTTCTTATTAATTTGACTGTATCCCATGAAATCACCCGCGACGCCAGTTTCGCAGTCGAGCGTCTACCCAACTACGCCACGGCGCCTGTAATTATTAGTAATTATTTATTTTAAAACTAGTTTTAGTTTTATAATAATTAATAACTAATAATTTCAGGCGCCGTGGCGTAGTTGGGTAAACGCTGGAATGCGAAACTGGCGTCACGGGTTCGATTCCCGCCAAGTACAAAGTAAGTTCAAGAAATATTTACTTTCAATTGGTCTGGCTATTTGTGATGTATTTTTCACATTTATCTTCCCTATCCTTACTATCCTACCTGCAGACAAGCTTCCAATAGAGGATTTGCGAAAAAAAAAGAAATTTTTAAAAAAATCGATCGTTATTTTTTTCGACTAAGAAATTTCAAAAAAAATATATTTAAAACAAAATTGACATTCAAATAAAAAAATAGAAATTCTTTCAATTGCCATAAAAGTCAAAATTACAGTAATTATTACGAGGTGTCGTTAAAATACACTCGCCATTTTTCTATAAAAATATAACAAACTTACTAAACATCACGCCAATTACCCGTAAGAGTAGACAGAGAGGATAGAAGGCCACACCACTCTGTCTTTGCAAACCATACCACCATACCACAAAGTTAACAATGTTTTTAATATACAAATTACAAATATGTCGAAGGCCTTGTAAATACCCAGACTTCCATAATCTTCTTCATCTATATTGAGATGTCAGTATAAATAAATAATTAGTTGAAAAACCCAGATTAAAAAACAAAACAGATTGGAAAAACAGAGATTTTTACACATTAAAAATATTATGAAATAAATATTTTATTTGAAGCCTTATAGAATTTTAATTTACTTAATTTTAGACATTTGGGATTTAGTTTTTGGTAAGGGAATATAATTAATTATGAGTATTTTAAAGTTTTTAATGTTTTAGAATTTAATAAACCCTGATGATGACAAGGTTCTTGTTGAAACCGGTAGGTTTTAAGTGTAATTATAATAAAAAAAGTGGTTAAAACAAAGTTACAATGATTAAAGAAAACACTTCGTTTTTTACCACTTGAGTTTTATTATAGACAACATGTTTCAGAAGTTAAACTTCCATCATTCAGGTCTGTATAATAACTATTATTATACAGACCTGAATGATGGAAGTTTAACTTTTGAAACATGCAGTCTATAATAAAACTCAAGTGGTAAAAAACGAAGTGTTTTCTTGAAACATTGTAACATGTCTTACCACAAAGTTAATGCCGAAACAATAAATAAAATAAAACAAAGTTGTTGTATTTTATAAAGTTCATAAACTGTGCCACAAAGTATCTGCGAAAATCATTCAAGAAATTATAGAATTTTCTTTATTCGTGCATTAAAAAAAAAAAACTGCCAATTGATTAAATTTTAATTATTATATGTACAATAGTGGGTATATCTACATATTATTCAATCGTCAATTAAACGCTCGTAATATGGAATGCCTGTGACTAAAGGCTCTATAAGTAGGATCTCCAGTCTACGATCGCGGGAAGTTCACAGCTAATTAGGCCGGCTCTTTGCAGGCTCAAAGGACCAAGTCGAAATGTTCTTTGGTATTTCCAAAGCAGCGGATCTATTTACTTCTTGTTCGAGTGGAGCCAGGAAGTCTCGTTAGGGAAGAAAAGAGAACCAATTCGCTTTTTCCTGATGTTCTCTGTAAAGACATGTTATTATAAAATATATTAAAATAATTTTGGAAAAAGGTAGTATTTTTACCATGTTCAATATATCGCTCACTCCTTTCAAGAACGTCATAAATAAAAAACTCGATTTTTCAGGAGAACGTTTTTAAAGTTTAAAAATATAATACAATGTATTAAAAATAAATATCAAGCCACTTATTATACTTTTTTCTGTGCAACATATCTTTTTAGGTAAGACCTGAAGGTTTTTTTTGCCATTTGAAAAATATTTAGTATAAAAAAAAAATAATAAAACAATACCTTTTCTTCAAACTCCAAAAACAACACTTTCTGCCATGTAGCGGGTATATATTAAGTTAAAAATATGCCTCTTTTGCTGGGATGTAGTACATTTTCTGGGCATTCCGAAAACATGCACAACTGAAAATTGTCGATTTTTGATTTATGGCGTTCTTGAAAGGAGTGAGCGATATAGTAAAGTATTTTTTTGTGTTTTAGATGGAAGTAGGATAAATTATTTACCTTGATTATGATGTACAAAGTTTAAAGATCATTAAGTGGATTTTTGTGTCTTCTAAATTAAAAAAATAGTAAAGTTTTACTGAGTAAATACCTCTATTTCTTATAATCTATTGTGACACGTGTTTTGATGCATTCCGTATTATTTTTAAACCCGTATACGGTGTTTAAAAACGATGCACCAAAACACGTGTCTGAAACTGTGAAGTATACAAAAATTTGGACACACCCTAAATATTATGAATAATAATTAATACTATGGAAATAATTAAATAATTTCATATTTGTACATAATCATCTTTGTATACTTAAGTACCTTCACAAAAAATGCTGTGTAACTCAATTATAATAAAGCAACGTCATAGTTTATAAAGTTATCGCTTGGCAAAAACTAGATTGTAGTCGAAGGAAGATAATTCAATTAGGTGCCATTTTGTATGCAAGTGAATTTTCCTCTTAGCGAAGCGCATTATAATGATGTGAAATATTGCTGGTAAGATTTAAATTCTATTATAAACGTCAGGAATGGTTTTAAACAAGTTATGTTTTTTTGCAAATTAACATACAACATTAAAATTAATATTAACATACAAATACACATTGGTGGATGGTAACTTAACAAATTTGTTATATTTAAGTTTAGTGCTGATATTTATTGGTGAAACTGCAGTTTATATAATAAAATAATAAACTAAAACTAATTACCTAAATAACTTACCATCACGTCGGTTCTCTGCAGGGATCGGCAGAGAAAATAGAACGCCACACCAATCTTTTTTTGCGCACTATTTTCACCTCTTCAACAATCATACATCTTCTCATGCATACACGCCAATTATTCCAACTCCTGACCTGACCATTTTCAAGTACAAATAAAAAATACTTATTATGCCAAGTTTTCTCTGTCTTCCTCTACTTCTATTACCAAATACATTTACCTGATAAACTTGTTTAACTCTCCTTTCTAAAATCATTAGATTCACATCCCCAAACCATCTAAATACACTTTTCTTATATTTTATATATTTAAAGCACCGTTGACTTTGTAGTATGGTAATATTCATAATCACCGGTAGTCGTAAATTAGTGATTATCAAAGTAGTATTTCACAAAGCGAACGATGAATGACAATGATAGTGTTACATATTCCTTAATTTAAAAAAAATTAAATAATAAAATAAAGGCAAAAATGTGCAAAAGAAAGAGTTCCACATTCAAAGTACCAATGTTTCCATATTCACTTATATTTTATTTGAATTTATCTACAAAAATTCATTACAATAATAAAAAATATCAGATCATTCTTAAAACCATAACATATCGCTCTCTCCTTTCAAGAACGTCAATAAATCAAAAAACTTGATTTTTAAGAACGTTTTTAAAGTTTAAAAATATGGTACAATGTATTAAAAATAAATATCAAGCCACTTATTGAACTTTTCACTGTGCAATAGATCTATTTAGGTTAAACCTGAATGTTTTTTCTCCATTTGAAAAATATTAAGTTTATTTCAAAAAATAATTAAACAATACCTCTTCCTCAAAATTCAAAAACACACTTTCTGCCCTGTAGCGGGTAAATATTAAGTTAAAAATATGCCAGTTTTACTGGGATTTAGTACATTCTATGGGCATTCCGAAAACACGCACAACTGAAAATTGACAATTTTTAAACATGACGTTGTTGAAAACAAACCTTTAATTTGAGAATAAAGATTTGGACACATTCAAAATATCATAAATAAATAATTGGTTTAGTTTAATATGTTTTCTTTTAAATATTCAGGTATCTACTAGTATGTAAAATTATTCGGGAGGTATCTTGAATACATTTCATGAACGTATTCAACTAACCGAATTTATTTTTGTCCGCCCCCATATCACATTGCATTCATATAATAAACGATTAAATTATCTTTGCATCAATTATGCACCACGACGATACTGTGCAGTGCCCTATGCACTATTTATTGCGTTTAATGATCAGAAGTAGAATTTCGTATTCAAGGGGTGTTGAAATCGGCGGGATTACTACTTTATATTTCTAACGAACTAAAAACTAACTAACTAACTAACCATCAGCTGCTTTACCGCAGGAGCAGGCAGAGAGAATAGAACGCCACACCACTCTGTCTTTGCAAACATTCTTCGCCTCTTCCGAATTTCATGCATCTCCTCATAAATAATAAATACCCGCCGGTTATTACTTACGAACTAAAAGTGGTCAAAATTCATTTTTACCAGCGCTGTTTGAATATTACTTGCAAAACTTTTTAAAAAAATACATAATTCCAGTAATGGATTAAATATAATATGAAAGGAATGTTAAGTTCTCTTAAAAATAGAAGAAAAGATGTTTTATCGATGCATAGAAAAGAGGCATCTCATTGTTTCGCTTAGACTGTCTCGAATCTCGGTGGAATAACATTGTTGGCGCAGGTTTTTGAGGTTAGAATCGTTCAAGGAATGCCAGAAACCGATTCCAAGACTAAACTTGTGCATATTGCAACACCGCGATTTATTCCCGCCAAGATGTATCGGCGAACCGCAACTGCCTGCATTTGAAATTCTAAGTTGGCAACAATTTCGCAATGTCACAATTCGCTTGGCTTCCCGCTCATTCCAGGTGTCGCACGCCGAGTCAAGAAAAAAGGTGCGGCTCTGCCGCGCGCGGGAATTGCAATTGCCGCAGAATCGAATCGGGGAAAACGATTTCAAAATAATGGGTTATGCAGCAAAATATTTCCATTTCATTTTCCATAGTTTCATTTATAAAACTATATCAATACTTTTTTTACCGCATAATGAGACTGAAATTATTACAGCGTAAAGCGTTTTGCATGAACTAAAGTATGATTTTTAATACCGCAGAAATGCACTCACATGATAAAAAGTGTTTTCATGCTCTCCGCTTTTGATATTTTCCCTTTTTATTCATGCAAAACTGCTTCCAAAATGTGGTATTCGTAAAAAAAGTTTTTTTCTTAATAACTTAACATAGATGAAGAAGAATATGGAAGTCGGGTGTTTACAAGGTTTCAGACGTGTCATAGGCTGGTTTAAGTAAACACGTTAGGTAAACACCAGTGATTAGTTACCAAACCGAGTTATTCACTATTATACCCATGATTGATTACCACACTATTAAAATTCTTGGAAGAAATTTCTCCTTCAATTGACATATCGCTCACTCCTTTCAAGAACGTCATAAATCAAAAATTGACAATTTTCAGTTGTGCATGTTTTCGGAATGCCCAGAAAATGTACTATATCCCTGCAAAAGCGGCATATTTTATAGCTCAATATTTACCCGCTACGGGGCAGAAAGTGTTGTTTTTGCATTTTGAAGAAAATGTATTGTTTAATTATTTTTTTAAATATATTAAATAAGCTTCAAATGGAGAAAATCCTTCAGGTTTTACCTAAAAACATCTGTTGTACAATAAAAAGTTCCATAAGTGGCTTGATATTTATTTTTAATACATTGTATTATATTTTTAAACTTAAAAAACGTTCTCCTGAAAAATCAAGTTTTTTTATTTATGACGTTCTTGAAAGGAGTGAGCGATATAGTATTCTAGTATATGATACTTTTTAGGGACCAAAACTACTTCTTGTACATACTGCTTCTTAGTTTTGAAAGTTTTTTTTAGCAGAAACCTTCATGGAACGTATGTAAGGTTCTTTAATTTCGGATTTGTTTGACCAAGTCCCCGCGGATTAATTTTCTTTCCTGTCAAGTCGCTTTGTTTATATTCGAATCTGGCAAACGGGTTAGACGGTGATGGGTGTATGCATTGTCAAGGGATGGCGGGAGGCACGGGGACACTCGCCAAGGGCGGAGGACTTCGCAGAGGGAATCTATTTGCTCGATTTCCGGTCTGACGCGCGCAAATCATGGAAGAGACGCTCTTACCCGATGCACCCCTTGCTTCACTTTGCCCGTGTTTCGTTCACCCCGACCGCCGCGCGATATTTTCTCCGAGCGATTGACGTCCTGAAGAAATAACAAACAAGGCTCCGGGATTGTTATTTCTAATGCAACTCACTGTCTGGGAGACTGAAAGCAGTTTTGAAATGAGACAAAATATTTGTCTTTTTGATTTTCCCTATGGAAATATTCACTCTACCGTAGGGACAATGTAACTAAAAATGAGGATTTTTAATTTTCTTCATTCACCTTCTTTAGAATATCCGCTATGAATATTACATACAGCAATGATTTATATTTTAAATATTTTAAAAGATCCAGAGAAAATTGTTCTCATGTAATTGTTTTAAAATTTATAAAAAAGTTTTATTAAGTCATGCCTTGCTGTGGATTAGTCTGGTTAAGTAGAAAAGAAATAAAATGAAATGGTTGTGAATCAAAGAAAACATTAAAAAATCAATTACACAACAATGCTATCGAAATATTAAACATGAGAAGTAACAGGGGGTTTCAAGAAGCATGCTGTCTACCATGAGCAATATTGCATGTATTTCTGATGAAATTAAACGGATGGCGCTGCCATTATGTATTAAAATATGTTTAAAAAAACATGTTTTTATATGATGCAGATAAAAACAGCTATCACAGGTAGATAGAAATATACGAAAGCAACATTTTATCAAAATTAGAAAGTAGTCGGTTATAAATATTAAATATGAGAAGTAATAGCAGGTCTCAAGAAGCATGCTGTCCATTATGAGCAATATTGTATGTATTTCTGATGAAATTAAACGGATGGCGCTACCATTATGTATTAAAATATGTTTTTAAAAAAACATGTTTTTATATGATATTTATATTTATCAAAATTTGAAAGTAGTCGGTTAATCAATTTAGGCGATTTCGAACAAAAAAAACAATTGATTTTGTTTTCACAGATAAATAAAAAATATAAGCTAATTTATTAATAAATTATATGTTATGGTAAATTTAAAAAAAAATGACTTTAAATAATATATTTGATTGATTTTGTGAGAAAACAAAACAATATACTATATAGTAATACTTGTCAACTTACTATCGATTAAACTCTTGATTAAGAATTATTTGTTTGTCGTTTTTTCATAGATAAATTTGTATTTAAACGAATGTAAACGAGCGAGTAGTTTTATGTGTACAGAGAAATAAAAACCTCGTTTTTGAACTCATTACACGATGCGCTATCTAAAATTTATATCTAGTTTCTATATGAAATTCTCCTTTTTATGGTCAAACAATAAAAAACCTTTATGGTTGTTTCTTGTAACAGTATAATGGAATCACCAACGAATCGTCCACGGTTCCCGGAGATCATTAACGTAATGTTTACATGGTTTATGGATTCCACAAAACGAGGCTCAATTATGGAAATGTGTATCGATTCATGGTATTGATTCTGACATCCGTATTTAGAAGTCTTTCTTTGTTTGATAGTATACTATTGAATATTATTAAAAAAAGTTAATTTAAAAAAATGCAATTTTATGACTTATAAGATAGATTTTCTTACGGTTCAGGTACAGGTTCAGGAAAATATTTAAAAAATATGAAATAAGTAATTTGTATTTGAAGTACTAGCTTTGTGATTTTCCACTTTATAATTAAAATGTTACTTTGTTTTAAAATCACGATAAATATTTTATTATAATGTTTAGCGTTTTTTGAAGCTAACCGCTTCTTTATCAAGACTGATTGATACTAAAAAAATCAAAATTATAACAGATTTGAAGAAATAACGATATTTTACAATTAAAACATAAATTTAAAATGGATAAATATTATCACAAATGACTACAAATAAAAAAAGACAGTGTTTGTAAACTTTTTTTTCTTCACTCTATTAGAAAAAATGTTGTAAAACATATATGGCTGACTAAGTATTGCACCCACCACTTAGTCAAGCTGGAATAAAGAGTTTTTAATATTATTATCATTAGAAAAAAATAGTTAAAACTAAATAATATGGAGATTTTTTATATTAGGAAAGCATTAAAAATAATATTCCTCTAATTAACAACTAAATAAATTTTCCTTATAGTCCATTGTTTAATTCAACATCGGTTAAGCACGATTTGTCAGTATCCAATTCAAACCCCGCCCACTCCTTTCATCCTACGAGTATTTAAGTTGATTCGTTTATAGGTCTAATTCTATTGCTTGTTTAACCTCGGCTCGAAACGCATGTCTGTATTGAAAACGTAAGTGCATGTTGGTCTTCGGGTCGACCAAAAATCGCATGTGTTAGACATTTTGTGTAGTGTTGAGTATGTAAATGGTGCTATGGTGGTGAAGGGTAGTATTGTTTGCATGCTGTGTTAGTGATTGTCCTGACGAAGAGACGGGTACGTCTCGAAACCGATAAACATAAAAATCTTGGTGAGTGGTTAAACACTAATACTATTAACATTAAAAAAAAAATAACAAGAAAAAAATTGGTAAGAATGTTTGTTTTAAAATCAAATGAAATCTGTGAACAATGAAAGAAAGCTTGTAATTAATTAAAATATGAGTCACGGAATATACAATATTTTGTAATTAATTACCTTGAATCTCATTTTGATAATGGGATACAATTCATCAATTTTCTTCATTTTCACAGCGTAGTTCCGGAATTTAAAACAATTCTGATATGCTGGTTCGGGCGCATTATTCACACACTAAGTATGAATTTACACGCGTGCGTACTTACCGCTACCGTACTGAGCTCATTAATCATCATAATGTCAGAAGTCCCTATTCTTGGCTTGCAAACGATCGGTGTTTCACGAGAGATGCCCCGCATATGAATGTGCGCCTTAATGCATGAAATAGATATCAAAAATTAAAAACAGGAAACCCAGACGAGTATTATGAAGATTTATATTTCTTTCCTCTTGAATATTGGAGTGAAATTTAGACGTACGTGAGAGAAATGAGTAATTTGATTTATTTGTGGTGCCAAAGAGTGGTATTTTAGGATTATTATGATACTCGTATGAGAACTTTATTTTTCCTACGTAATCTTAATATTTATCTACTATTTTATTTATGTATGTACACTAATGTGCAAAGGCAAGTAGCCGCAATTTAAAAACAGTAGTTTTGAGATAATCGCGTTTATAGACTAACTAACTAACTAAGTAACCATCACGCCGCTTCCCCACAGGGGTAGGCAGAGATAATTGAAAGCCACACCACTCTGTCTTTGCAAACATTCATGCATCTCCTCATACAAATTCGACGATTATTACGACTCATGACCCGGCCGCTTTCAAGTATTTGACATACCTGATTGTGCCAAGTTTTCCTCGGTCTTCCTAAGTAAATTTAAAATGATGCTTTTCGCCAATAAATGCATGAAATTAATAAAATTTTGCGGCCACTTGAATAATGAATATCTTAGTTATGAAAAGAAAGAAAAATCTGTGATTGTATATGATAGTGGCTAGTTATAAGAATGCTTTGAGCCGTATTACGCTAAACAGCCGCAACTTGAGTTACGGCCAGATGCCTTTACATATTAGTACATGTATGCAATATATATTTTAGGATTTTAGTTTTTTTAAAGTTCAGAATGAAAACGGTTATCGTTTGTACCTGTATTTACATTTATTATTGAAAAATATCAATTAATAAAGGTATTGTTAGTATTATTTCTGGCATTGATTAATTATTTGTAAAATCAAGTACAACTTGACCTTTGATATAATTATTTAAGAATTACCAAAATCACGCAATTTAATTCCCACTGTATCAATTTATTCAAGTACATAATAATTGAATTGAAATAAAGCAGCGAACAATGTACTGAAATTGCCTTTAAATCCTTGCCTGTTAATTTCGAATATTCAATCAAACTGAATTATGTTACAATGAAAAGCTGTAACTAAAAACCACTTGGCCAAATTCGTTAATTTTATATTGAAAATTAAAACAATGTATGAAATATTCACTTTCTTATTTTAGAAAAAAAATCCTAAATATTTTCAGGTATTATTTTTTCTCAGGCACAGTATCGAATCAAAACGGTGTTCACCAAATCGTTAATTACATGAAGAAAAAGTCATCCCTCCTGTACTCATGTACTCCTGATTCTTGATCGGATTTGAATATATTCAATATGATGCAGATTACATAAATGTGGATTTTTAGAATTATCAGCATTACTGATATATGAATTAGAAAATGATTATTCCTGAAAATGATGATCCCATTAAAAATACTAAATAGCAATGACTAAGTTGCAAAATTATACTCTTACAGTTGTGTAATTAAGACACAATAATATCATAAAGTCCTATGACAAAATTACCCATGATATATTTCAAAAACAAAAACCATTTTCTAAATAAGTAAATTATGTCTAATGCTCTTATAAATTATTGGAAAAAATCTATAATAAGAAAGCATATAAAAAAATATGAAAAATAATCCACTCACTTAATAATTTCATTACCCATACAATTTTAAAACACGTGTTTTTATCAACTCAATACCGTGTTTAAAACAAATAATAAATTTTATAAAAGCTGTTTCTAATCTTTTGTCAGTAGAAATATGAACACATTTATATATAAAACACTCTGCTTGCCATACATTGTTTATCAATGCTTTTAATATACAAATAATAACTTTATATTTTTATATTAAAACTGTTGATTCTTCATAAAAAAATATCGTTAAGCACTTAAAGTATTAATTCATATCAATTTAAACTGATAAAAAACAGATATTATGTATAACATTCCAAGGGTAAAATTATGAAATTTAAGATAAGTGTCACTGAGTTACACAAGTTAGTTATTTAGGCTATATGGTTTTCGAAAATAATGTCAATTGAATCAAAATTCATGTCACAAAATATTTTTAATATGACGTTATTAACAAGCCAATCTTCATTTAAAATGGATTAATATGATCAAAACGTGACTGTCAATCAATATTTTTCATATCAGAGAACATTCACCAACAAGTTAGTATAAGTCATTTGGAAGAGTAGTATTCTTCCGATGAAGATGTTCGGTAAAACAATAGGTCGATAATAAATTTATCATTTCACACGCAACAAATTTCGACGGCCGGTCATGTTTACACATTTTTTAGTCGATAACCCGACAGCAAGCAGTTGCGACTAAATAATGAAAGCCGTAGTACAAACAACGGGGGTTACGCTACGTTTAGTTATAAACGAATGAGGGTACGGCATTCTCCTGGTCCCTCCTCTCAGGGCACCGCAGGAATTTTATCTATCCCTTGAACAAATGAACGGAAATATTCAAAAGATAAACCAAAATACGAGAGTGAAATTACAGTCGCGCATAGTTAGCCAAATTGTTGGCGCTTTGTTGAACTTTCAAAGGATTGATTCTTCAATATAGCAGCTGAGGATAGGGATAAGGGATGTTTGTCTTCCCTTACCGTGGACATCATAATAGAAGCATTAGACAGTACACCGAGCTTTGTAAGACGTATTTAATAAAATTTGTTTAACGTAAAGTTTTAAGACTGTTTACCAGCTGAGCTTTGCCTATGAAACCATTTAAGTAATCCTCGTATTGTATGTACACTGGATGTTTTCGAGCGTTACAGAATCTTATCCTTCTTGGAATTAAGTCCGTATATAGTAACCGTCCAAA